>NC_037329.1:102821424-103124455 GCF_002263795.3 Bos taurus
TTAAACTTGTAGAAGGTATAACGAATGTCAAGTGTGAAGCCTAATATAAACTGAACTTTGGTTATTATGATGTGTCAGTGTAGGTTCATCAATTGTAACAAATGTACTACTCTTGTATGGGATGTTGATAATGTGAAGGTTATGCATGTGGGGGGAGTAGGCAGTGTATGAGAAATCTCTATCCCTTTCTCTCAATTTTGCTGTGAACCTAAAACTGCTCTTTAAAAAAAAAATCTTAAAAAGAAACCCCAACAGAATCTAATTAATAAGTTGAGAAACAAAGCTACAGAAATTTGAGGGTTTAATAAAATACAAAAAAAAAAAGCTTGGAAAAAAACAAAACATAGGTAATATTTATGTTATAAATTTGTTGCAAAAGAAGTGAAATAATGTTAATATAATGAGTTATCTACCTGAAATATCAGAACAATTCAAACATTAATTGGTCCTTGATCTTAATTATGGTTTGCTTAAATATGCAGTGATGCTACAACTATTCGTAATTTACCTCACCTTAAAAATTCTGAATTAAATTATCATAGATTTAGTCACTGAAAAAAAAAGAAAAAAACAAAAGCACTTGGCAAAGTTGAAGCTGAAATATGGAAATACCGGTTTTCTCCTGCAAGGTCACAGTCCTCTGGCCCAGGGACCCTGCTTGAGGTAGGGTTCAAGTCCCTATCAATTCTTGCTTCCCCGGTTCACAGGAAGTACCACTTATGGTCAGGTTAATTCGCCTAGTAATCATGTCATTTTTCACAAACTCCAAAGAAACCATTTTATACTGGGTCTCATTGTGAAGCTGTATTTCACAGTAAGCATCCTACCTTAATTGAAGCAATATGGAGCAAAGTCTCTCCTCGATGATTTCTCTTCACAGCTGTATGGCTAATGGGCCACAGCTTTGTTGCTGAGGGGCTACACATCATTCGTCTGTAACTTGGACTGTTCAGTGTAGAAGGTGGTGTACCTGGTGAAAGGCTAATGGATTCATCCAATATAGTACGGCTATTCCTACTTAATGTGTCACCAACTTTAAGTTTGTTTGAAGGTGGTGAAGAACAGCCAAGCAATGGCATGTTTTCTAAGAGCACTGTTTGCTTAACAGAGTTTCCACCAGTGCTCTGACTGCTGCTTCTGCATCTCTTAGAAACAGGACTGGAAATTCTGTTGTGACGCCCACGCTTCCCATTACGACCTGATGGCAAAGATTTCTTGGAAGGAAGATAGTTTGCAGAGACTGTCTTCTCAGGAGTCACTACTTCATTCTTGCTCTCAATTTCTGGAGACTCTATATGCTCAGCCAATGGTAAAAAGACTTCATCTAAGCATTCAGATTCTGTTACAGACCCACTTGCTAGTAAGTCTATTTCACCATTTATCTGCAGGTTAGCAATCACAGATGGTTGGCTACAGAAGGATACCAGCTTTTCCTTACTTTCCCCTTTGCAGTCAAGGTCACCATCTTCCTTTTCTGCCTCTAAATTCCATTTTCGGTTGACTTCAGCTAAAGTTTTCTTTTTCTGTTTTTTTCTAGATCTTGTGGAAGGCTTCTTAGGTCCCTCAGAAACCTCCACCGGAGGGCTCGGAGAGACAAATTCGTACATGGAGGTCTGCTGAGCATTTTCATCATTTTTCACAGAAGGCTGGGTTTGCACTGAAAGTTTACTCACAGTATATCTGACTTTCTTACTTCGAGGACTAAACCACATTTTTATTGAATTCTTCTTACTTTGTGCATCATTAAATAAACTCTTCCTAGATGTTTTTTCTTTCAAATCTGATAGGAAAAAGGAAAAGAAATTTGTTACATGAACTTAATCTCTCCCATCCTGAGCTCCCAAAGAACTGTGTTGATAGTTCTCCTAAGGTGTATCACCTTTTATTTGTGTACCTCTTCCTTCCTTCCCAGATTATGAAAGCAGATATTCTCATTCAACAAATATTTAGAGTCCTATCTGATTTTAGACCATGTTCTAGAAACTTATATTCCACTGGGAAAGACAAAATATACAAATAAATAATTAGAACATACAGTCTGCTGTATGGAAGCATAGCCATGGGGAAAAGCTATATTAAATAAACAGATTAACAGGTGAGACTTTTAATAAACAATAGTCAAAAAAAATTAAGACTTATTAGCTGGGGAGGGAATAAAGTCAAGAAAAAAAAACAGACGTATTAGCTGATGCTTAATTTTAAAAGAGGACTTTTGAAAATTAATCAATATAATTCACTATAAAACAAACTAAAAAGAAAAACAAGTGGTTTTTCTCAAAAGATATAGAAAAATATATACACTGGCCAAATCCAGTATCCATTCATTATTTTTAAAAAGGCTCAGCATCAGGGATAGAAGGAAACTTCTTCAACCTGCTAAGGACATCTACAAAACTACACACCGCTAGTGCCATCCTTAATGAAGAAAACCTGGACTACTATTTTGTTCCTATTATCTTGTTTCTGTCATCAAGACAAGGCAAAGATGTCCACTCTCATCATTCCTATTCTACATCACACTGAAGTCTTGGATAGCACACCAAGGTTAAGAAAAAGATAAAAATCACATGAATTAGAAGATATAAAAATGTATCTGCTCAAAGCTAACTTGATTACCTATATAGAATATCCCAAAGAATCTCTTAAAAAAAAACAAGTGACTGTTCAAGGTCATAAAATACAAAATCAATATACCAAATTCAATTGCAACTGTATTTCTATATACTAAAAATGAACATATGTAAACTACCAGACAATGCAAATTCTTGTTGGCAATGTTAAAGACTTCAACTATGCTAACAGCCAAAGAAAACCACGAAAATGTTTTATATCAATCAGGTGGAATGACTTGGCTGGAGCGTGGGAGAATAGGTTGGAAGAGGGCAAGAGTGGATGCAAGACTAATCGCTAAGATGCAAAGTAGTAATATAAGTAGAAGATAACAGCCTAGTGAGGTGATAGTAGAGAAAGAAGTAGAATCATTTGAAAAATATTTAGGAGATAAGATTTACAGGATTTGGGGATGAAATGAAGAAAGAAGAAGGTGACAAAAACAATGCATATGTTTCTGGCTTATAGCACTGGATGCACCTAGAGTAAAAACACTGATGCTGGCAGGGACAATCTGCTCAGGCTCCCGAGCACACCAACATGCTCCTGTGTGGTGTCCCAAGAAGGCCAGGCCCTGGATGCTTTTTACCCAGGCCATTTCTCAGGACTGTGTGTGCAGCAAGCAACCCTGAGGGAGCAGCAGTGTTTCCCCAGGGAAAAAAGCAGGCCCATTTCTGCTTTCTCTGTGCATGCTAAGGCGCTTCAGTCATGTCTGACTTTGTGCAGCCCTATGGACTCTAGCCCACCAGACTCCTCGGTCCCTGGGATTCTCCAGGTAAGAGTACTAGTGTTATATACAGTCAATTCTCCAAAGCTCTGAGTTCCTTTCCTGTATGGCAACCACCTGTATGTGTAGGAATCCATGATGGGCCCTTTGCCAAGTATCATCACAGATGCAAAGGTGCACTGAGGAATTTCAATGGCAATGTGATAAAATATTTGCAAAATTTTTAACGCATGTACTCTTTCACAAGGCAATTTTACCTCTAGTAACCTATCTTACAAAATATACAAAATATTCATACATGTGCCTGGAAATCTGAATGTGTGAGTGTTAACTGCAGCAATATTTTTAATAGCCCAAATGAGGAAAAAAGTCAGTGTTTATCAACTGGAAATCAGTTAACTGTGGAGGATTTATATTACAAAATCTTATGGAGCTGCTATACACATCAACTAACATGCAAAGATCCTCAAGACACTTTAAGTGTAGTACAATCCTACTTACATTTTAAAAATTCTATTGTGTTTATATTCAAATATTTTCATAAATTCATAAAAGAAAGATTAGGAAAGTTAACTAAAAACAGTACGTCTGAAAAAGATTTTGTGTTTTTAGGTTGGGAATAAAGGGTAGAGGAGTATGTCAAGGCTGTATATTGTCACCCTGCTTATTTAACTTCTATGCAGAGTACATCATGAGAAATGCTGGACTGGAAGAAGCACAAGCTGGAATCAAGATTGCTGGGAGAAATATCAATAACCTCAGATATGCAGATGACACCACCCTTATGGCAGAAAGTGAAGAGGAACTAAAAAGCCTTTTGATGAAAGTGAAAGAGGAGAGTGAAAAAGTTAGCTTAAAGCTCAACATTCAGAAAATGAAGATCATGGCATCTGGTCCCATCACTTCATGGGAAATAGATGGGGAAACAGTGGAAACAGTGTCAGACTTTATTTTTTGGGGCTCCAAAATCACTGCAGATGGTGATTGCAGCCATGAAATGAAAAGACGCTTACTCCTTGGAAGGAAAGTTATGACCAACCTAGATAACATATTCAAAAGTAGAGACATTACTTTGCCAACAAAGGTCCGTCTAGTCAAGGCTATGGTTTTTCCTGTGGTCATGTATGGATGTGAGAGTTGGACTGTGAAGAAGGCTGAGCGCCGAAGAATTGATGCTTTTGAACTGTGGTGTTGGAGAAGACTCTTGAGAGTCCCTTGGACTGCAAGAGATCCAACCAGTCCATTCTAAAGGATATCAGTCCTGGGTGTTCTTTGGAAGGAATGATGCTAAAGCTGAAACTCCAATACTTTGGCCACCTCATGCGAAGAGTTGACTCATTGGAAAAGACTCTGATGCTGGAAGGGATTGGGGGCAGGAGGAGAAGGGGATGACAGAGGATGAGATGGCTGGATGGCATCACTGACTCGATGGACATGAGTCTGAGTGAACTCCGGGAGTTGGTGATGGACAGGGAGGCCTGGCCTGCTGCGATTCATGGGGTCGCAAAAGAGTTGGACACGACTGAGCGACTGAATTGAACTGAACTGAATTGAAAGGGTAGAGGGGGACTTTCACATTTTACTCTACACACTTTCATACTGCTTACAAAGTTGCTAAGAGAATGTTCTCTTATATTTCTTATGTAAATTAAACAAAAAGAAAATAAAACTTGTATAATACAAGTTATATACCTAATTGGTGACTGAGCTGGCATTTGAATTCCTAAGTTTTCACTAAGTAAAAACTAACACTTTTCACTAAATACATACAATATGTAATACTGTGACTTATAAGAAATATACATTTGGCCTTTGTCCACCTTGTTGTTGCTGTGTAGTCACTAAATTGTATCCAGCTCTTTTGCGACATCATGGACTACAGCCCACCAGGCTCCTCTGTGCATGGGATTTCCCAGGCAAGAATACTGGAGGGGGTTGCCATTTCTTTCTCCAGGGGATCTTCCCAACCCACAGATTGAACCTGTGTCTCCTGCATTGGCAGGCAAATTATTACTGAGCCACCAGGGAAGCCCACTGTACCAGACACAGAGTTCCTAAAACCCTTGAAATTTCCTATATGAACCACAGGGGCATCTTTTGTTACATTTAATTGTGTTCCTAGTTACCTAAACAGCTCCAGTAAAAAAGATAAAATGGGTGTCTTTTATTATTCATAACAAGCCCTGGTTCAACCACACCTGAGTTTATGTTAATAAGATATCAGAAAGTCCCTAATGTTGGAGGCTGGTTGCCAAGGGAACCAACTTGGATTAAAGGGTTAGAACTTTCAATCCTACCCCCTGACCTCCAGGAAGAGAGGGACAGAGGTTGAGCATCACCGAAGGCCAATGATTTAATCAATCAAAACTTTGATCAGGCTCCTCTGGTAGCTCCTCTGGTAGCTTATAAGACCATAAAGAATCTGCCTGCAATGCAGGAGTTCAGTTCAGTTCAGTCGCTCAGTTGTGTCCAACTCTTTGCGACCCCATGAATCCCATTCCAGCCATCTCATCCTCTGTCGTCCCCTTCTCCTCCTGCCCCCAATCCCTCCCAGCATCAGAGTCTTTTCCAATGAGTCAACTCTTCACATGAGGTGGCCAAAGTATTGGAGTTTCAGCCTCAGCATCAGTCCTTCCAATGAACACCCAGGCTGGACTGGTTGGACTCTCAAGAGTCTTCTCCAACACCACAGTTCAAAAGCATCAATTCTTCGGCACTCAGCTTTCTTTATAGTCCAACTTTCACATCCTTATATGACTACTGGAAAAACCATAGCCTTGACTAGACAGCCCTTTGTTGGCAAAGTAATGTCTCTGCTTTTTAATATACTGTCTAAGTTAGTCAAAACTTTCCTTCCAAGGAGTGTCTTTTAATTTCATGGCTACAGTCACCAACTGCAGTGACTTTGGAGCCCCAAAAAATAAAGTCTGACACTGTTTCCCCATCTATTTCCCACAAAGTGATGGGACCAGATGCCATGATCTTAGTTTTCTGAATATTGAGCTTTAAGCCAACTTTTTCACTCTCCACTTTCACTTTCATCAAGAAGCTTTTTAGTTCCTCTTCACTTTCTGCCCTAAGGGTTGTGTCATCTGCATATCTGAGGTTATTGATATTTCTCCCGGCAATCTTGATTCCAGCTTGTGGTTCTTCCAATCCAGCGTTTCTCATGATGTACTCTGCATAGAAGTTAAATAAGCAGGGTGACAATATACAGCCTTGATGTACTCCTTTTCCTATTTGGAACCAGTCTGTTGTTCCATGTCCAGTTCTAACTGTTGCTTCCTGACCTGCATATAGGTTTCTCAAGAGGCAGGTCAGGTGATCTGGTATTCCCATCTCTTTCAGAATTTTCCACAGTTTATTGTGATCCACACAGGTTCAATTCCTGTCTGTCGAAGATCCTCTGGAGAAGGAAATGACAACTCACTCCAATATTCTTATGCAGAGAATCCCAGGGACAGAGGAGCCTGGTCGGCTACAGTCCATGGTGTCACAAAGTCAGACACGACTGAGCGACTAACACTGAAAGGTTGTAGTTGAATCACGCGAATACACCGGGATTCTTGGCCCCTGGAGGAGAAGAATTCAATCCAGGGCCAGAGACGAGGCTTGATCGCTCGGAGCTTTTGTGTAATAAAGTTTTATTAAAATATAAAGGAGATAGAGAAAGCTTCTGACATAGGCATCAGAAGGGGGCAGAAAGAGTACCCGCTTGCTAGTGTTAACAATGAGGTTATATGATCCAAAGAATGTCTGGAGGTTGTAAAGACCTCATCAGACCTACTGCCATAATTTACATTTTAAGATAACACTGTCCTCAGGCAAGATACATCCTTGTAAAGACCAGGTCTACTCCCATAATTTACATTTTAAGATAACAGAAGGTTGAATCCAAAGACTGTCCTTAGGCAGGATACATTGTTATATAATCCTAAGGAATGTGGAGAAAGAAAAAAGTTTGTCCTTTCTTCCTCCTTGAGAATTCCAGACCCCTCTCTCCTTGGGGACCCCTAGACTCCCTATCAACATGCCTAGGAAATGACTCTCTCAACACACACACACACACACACACACACACCCCTATACAAAGAAGTCTCCATTTAAAAAAAAAACCCCAAAACACAGTTGGAGAGTTTCTGGGCTGATGAACGTGTGAAGGTGCTGGGGAAGCTGGACACCCAGAAGGGTCATGGAAGCCCTTTGCCCCTTCAACACACCTAGCCCTATGCACCTCCTTCTGTCTGGCTGTTCCTGTGGTATATCCTATTACAACAAACCAGGAATCTAGTAAGTAAAATGCATGCCTGGATCTGTGAGACACTCTAGCAAATTATTTAAATTGGAGGTGTTGACAGGAGCCTACAATTTATAGGCAGTGGGTCAGAAGCACAAACTGGACCTGAGAGTGGCCTAGGAGGCCACGACCTAGGAGGACGTGGGGGCGGTCTTATGGGACTCCTAACCTGTAAGATTTGACACTCTCTCCAGGCAGACAGTGTAAGAACTGGGTAAACTGACACCCAGCTGATGGCACATCATTGCTTGATGTGTGGAAAACCTGCACATCTGGCGGCAGAAGTGAAACAGTACTTACTGTATGTAATAGTAGGGTGAGTGGTAGTGGTGCTTTAGTCGCTAAGTCGTGTCCGACTCTTGGGACCTGTAGCCCACCAGGCTCCTCTGTCCATGGGATTTTCCAGGCAAGAACACTGGAGTGGATTGCCATTTCCTTCTCCAGGAGATCTTCCCAACCCAGGAATCAAACCTGGGTCTCCTGCATTGCAGGCAGATTCTTTACTGACTGAGCTATGAGTGAAACCCAGTAGGGTGAGTTGAGGACACATAAGGGAAAGAGAGCTTTTCTTTACACAACTTATAATCTTTATGTGTATTTTATTTTTTCAGACCTACCAATCTTGCCTATTAACAGAGGCTCCAGAAATAGAGAGTGAACTGTACAGCATTTCCCTTTCTGATTCTGGCAGTGGTCCCTCTTCAAGCTCTCTTGCTTTGTTTTTGCCCTTAAGCCCATTCAGTTCAGTTCAGTTCAGTCGCTCAGTCATGTACGACTCTTTGTGACTCCATGAATCACAGCACACCAGGCCTCCCTGTCCATCACCAACTCCCAGGGTTTACCCAAACTCAAAAGTCAGTTAATGATAAGCCAGCTGGAAGGAGAAGAGGGTATCGGAGTCAGAGCAGACCCTCTCACACTCTTTTTCCATCCGAACTGAACTGATGCTCAGAAAAGTGCAATTAAAACAGGATCTTGGAAATAAAGGCAATCCAAATGAAGATCCATTCACACAGACTTTACATCTAAATTCAACATCTAAATGTCACTTTTCTCTGCAGTGACAAACAGATTTCAAAACTAAGTCCTTTCCAACATAATCTGGAGACGAGAGAAAAGGTCAAAATGAAATGTTATCAGGATAATTTTTTAAGAAAGACTCAGAATTACAAAGACTTAAAGGTTAATCCTTTGCTAGTCTGTAAAAACTCATACTTGATTTTTTTAATTTAATATTAAACACAGCTGATGACATTTTCAATTAAAAACATTGAATTCTGAAGTCCTTAACAGTTATAAAACTTACAAAATGTAGAATTAGGCATTTTAAAGGAAAATTAAGACTTGCAGGTAGTAATAACATAATTAACTAAAAAAAAATCTAAACCTAAAAAGACAACAGAACTTCAAACTGAGGAGCACATATTTTCTTCAGTAACAACATAATCAACAACAGACTTTAAAATGAGGAACACAAATAAAGGAGTAAATGAAGACAGCATATATTCATGCAATTTACATGTACACAATAATCTTACTAATCTCACTAATCATCCAGTAATAAATTTACTCAGGATGACTTTGATTATGCATCTTGTCCTAACTAAGCAAGAATGACTACAGCAAACACGATTTTAAGTTTTGGATTTTACACAGCATGACTAAGTTACACAGCATAACTAAGAGCGTAAAAAGAGAAAACACCACCACTGCTGGAACATAAATCAAACTTTCAACAGCTACAACAGGTTTTATGGGTGAATGCTTTTAAGCATAAATTATCATATTCATTTCATGAAGAAAAATATTGGTTCTTCCTCTACATAGTAAATTTCTTAATGACATTTAAAAGAATTCTATTCTCTGAATTTAAATATTTCTGAGTACTCCACAAAACACCGAGGAACGGAGACGTACATGCTGCTAAGGAGCTGCTTAGCCAAGAGTTTTTCTTAAAATTTAATAATAAACTATAGAAAAGGGAAGCAATTAGCAAATGTGATCTAGCTATCATTAATCTACATCAAAGGATTATAATGATGTACATTGTGTGCCTTTCAAATTATTCTCTATTATAGGTTTCACAACAGAAGTTGAGAAATCTCTTTGACAAACTAGTCCCTTATTAAAAATCAAAGGAAAGTACTTTGCTACCATCTGTGCAACATTAACGCCTTCACTAAAGAATGATTATTTTGTAAGTTAAGAAGTATTCAGTTCTATTTAAAACAAAACAGCAGTGACACAGCTATTCAAATGCTCATCTTCATCTATTATAAAAAAGTCATAGCATATATGAAACACTATGCAATTCGCTACAGAAAGACCAGCATCTCTCCCAAAACCTTTCCTAACAGAAAGGAAAATTGAGACCCATGAAAGCATAATCAAAGTGTTGCTGTTTTTTTTTTTTAATGTCACCAACACCAACATATGCTTCACAAAACCTGACCAGCACCTGCAATGTCTGATTTAATAAGATGGGGGACAAGAGAAAATAAAACTTTAAAGTTTAATGCCACTCGTAGAAAGCAGATTATGTTTTAAAGAATAAGGTAAAATTACCCATAAATGGTTGTCAGAAAAATTTATGACAATCTCTTCTCTTTACAGAACACTGAACCAAGAAAAATCTGTTCAAGTATTTAAAAGCTCATTTTAGAAAGTATTACTATGAATTAGGCTTCTTTGTCTCCAGTATACCATATACCATGTCCATGATTTGACAAGGTCTTCCTAATTACCCATTTTAATTACAGTAATTATATATTTTATAGTAAATGAAAGTAACAAGGTTCATTCGGAAGATAAACTGTGAATTACAGGTTTAAAAAAAATAGAGAAAATGTGGCTATGTCCAACCATTCCACTTAATCATATTCAACAGATTACCATTTAATAGAACCATATGATTTTGGAGCTAGAACTTAGGAACCACTTAATCTAATACCTTTATCTTATATTATTTTCCAAGTTCCTCATTACAAAGAGGATGAACCATTATTTGTCACCCACTGTTAGCTCCCTTTACATAGTCATCTTGTTTGCCTTATAATATTTTGGCTTTAGACGTACTTACTAGATAAAAAATATATGGAATAAACTATAAAGACACAAAGGGATATACCAAAAGAAACCACCTCAATTCCCTTCAAGACTAAATCTGTTTTGGGTGGCTAAACCTTGAGAGGAAAAGGTGATAATGATGCAACTTACAAGAAGTAGAAAATACTTTGTACCATGGAAATAACACATCCAGATAGAAATTTACACTTCAATATATTTATATTCTAGATACATTTCATCTTCTCTAAATATAGCAAAAGAGATGTTACCATTATAAAATGGATTATTGAAACCAAAATGTAAGAATTTGTTTTAATATTGTTTTAATTAAGTTTAGTCTCTAGGATATGAATTAGTCTTAACACTGCCAATTTTTTCCTAACACAAGTCAACAAACTACCCACACTTCTAACAAAAGTATGGTGCTAAATGATAAAACAATAGGCAAGATACTGACAATATGACCATCCTGCATAACCTAGGCCCTCATCTATAGAATAAAAATCCTAAAATTATGATTATAGGTTAGGTAAACAGTAAAATTTCAATTCATTTTAAAATAAGTAAAATGTTAAAGCCAGCACAGCTGAAGTCTGATAATGACTAACGTAATCATCATTCATTATAATAAGGAAAATAAACACAAAATGGCCTTTTGAAAGTGAATCACTGTAATTCACTCCCCACACTCCACTTCTGCTCTTATATGAGAAAAACAGAATTCCAGAAGGCCTCAGCTTCCACACGAAAACTTGTTCTCTACTCGGCAATTTTCCTACATCTCTTTTTTAATGATGAAATATCAAGGCATTTAATATTCCAAGGTCCATGAAATGTGAAAACCATACTGATAACTCAAACATCACTAACTAATAGTAAAATGTCTTGAGGAGCCCCGATTCCTCTTGGCATCACATGGCACACAGACCTCAGTGAGCCGGAAGTGACTACAAGCGACCCACTGAAGGTTATTCTGCTCCCTCATTAGTACCATCAGAGGTATCACAGCAGCTTCTTTATGGGCTAACCTGTGTCTCTCCCAAAATTCAGTTTGAAGTCCTAATCCCATTACCTTAGAACATGGCCTTATTTGGAAACCAGGTCATTGCATATATAATTAGTTAAGATGAGGAAGATGGGGCCCTAATGCAATATGAACCATGATCAAACAAAAAAGGGAAATCTGACACAAACATGCATATATGGAGAACACATGATCGCCTTCTACAAATCAAAGAGAGAAGCCTGGCACTCATCTTTTTGTTGCAGACCTCAAAGTAACCAAACTAACGCACCCCTTGATTTCTAGCCTTCAGAACTATGAGACAGTAAATTTCTATTGTTTAACCCATCCAGTCTGTGGGACTTTTTTACAGCAGTCCTAGCAAGCTAATATCTGACTATACAGCAGCTGAAGAAGAATCAAATCAGAACATCATGACAGCCACAAACAAAATAGCACCCAAATTTCAATGCCTGGCCAACATTCCTAAAAAGCCACACGTCTTTAAGAACCTGATGCAAGCCACTTTCACAGAGACATGACATTTTTCATATCACACACTTAAGAGAATCACTAATCCCCACCCTCAACACTGCTAAAGTTGCGTGGACTCTTGATTAAGAATTCCTGCCTAATAAATGGTACAGGGATGGGGAGGGAGCAGATCATACACCCATCTTTTCTAAATATAAAGTAAAACACTATCAGCACTGCCTCTGATAAAAAAGGAAAAGAACACAGATGAACGAATAAAACTTTTCCTCATTGTGCCTTTAAACAGGTTTATGCTATTTTTTAAAGGTAAGTACTTTTAAATATATGTGCATATAAAATTATATCTGAAAATGAGCAAAACTTTATCACCATAGCACATTTTATCATGAAAGAATAGAATCTAATACAATAATCAGAAAACTAGATAAAGAAAACTTTTCTTTGGTAAACTATAGTTCAAAGTCTTCTCAAAAATATGGACCTGGTCAGTAAGACTCAAAGTAGTTGTCTTATTTTTTTATTTTGCCCAAACAACTTCACCTTTAGTAGCTGAAAATAACATATCATGTTGGAAAATAAGATCATAAATTTTAAAAAATAGAAATTCTACCATTTTGTATGAGCTTAATCAATCATTCATGGCATCCTACCAGTCAAGAAAAGGTTCTCCCATAAACACAAGCTAACATGGTATTATCTGGTCAATAAAAATCCAATTCCAGTATCTGATTATGAAGATTCAAAATGCTTTACTTTCTTTCCACAGCTGATTAGCTCTCAGCAGAAAGCACAATGGGAAGATACATAGTTAATACACAGAGTCTAAGAACAATTTTGAAAAACATTAACCTCTGTTTAAATAGAAAAGAAAATGAATTAGGTTTTGCTCTTTCAAAATGTGCACATCTAATAAATCTGTAGGAAAGTGATACACAGAAGGTTGCATTCTGTCTTGTGAAATGATATTTAAGTGAGTTTTAAGGACAAAATCATTATTACTAGGGACAAAAATCACTACTCCATATATATTATATAGAAATTATTGTAACAGTAAAAAGCGGGCAGAAAGAGAAGGCGATGACAGAGGATGAGATGGTTGGATGGCATCACTGACTCCATGGACAAGAGTCTGAGTAAACTCCAGGAGTTGGCGATGGACAGGGAGGCCTGGAGTGCTACAGTCCATGGGGTGGCAAAGACTCGGACACAACTAATTGACTGAACTGAACTGAAAAAGTGGGTAGTGTAGGTGAGGAAAAATCTCTGAACTGACAATCCAAAGAAACAGGCTTTATTTCTCCTGCTCCTGGTACTAACTATATGCGAGACTTCAGGCAAAATCATTTAACTTCTCTGGACCCTGGCTTCTCATCCATAAAATAAGTCAGACTTAATTATCTCTGAGGTACCTATCACCTCTTGATTCATAACACTATAAACCTTCAAATCTGAAATAAGTCATTCATATTTTATACATTTATAAAATCAATATGAACCTCAGTTATTTAAGAGAGACAGTGATACTTCCTTCTTACCTGAAAGATCAGTGTCGTGCAGCAAATTCTGAAGCTTACTACACAGCTGGATCATGCTGTCCAGCTGTCTGTTTATCTTCACATCTTGTATCCAGGCTGGGGTATAACACACTGGACATTCACTTCCGATGCAGTCACTTACACAATTACTTAAAAAGGATCAAAAAATATATAGATATCAACACACATTCAGCAGGATCTAAATTCAAAAAAATAAACAGTATGAACAGAAGTAAATGAAGCAGAGGCTGTTCTAATAAACATTGGTCCATCATGAAATATTAGTTAAAACAGTGTTTTTGAAAGAGTATATCACACTAACATACACATCATGCAATCCACATCTAAAGTCGCTTATGTAACTTGCTACAAAGAGACTATACCTGGTCAGACAAGAGTCTGCATAACTTTTCCCTGTAAATAAATCTATAGCTTCTAAAGAGAATACAGAGGGAAATTAAAAAAAAAAAAATTTAGTCCCTAATGCATACAAGCCATGCATATGAACCTTGCCTATTCTAAACCTAACACTGTGCTTCACAGAAATTCCCAAAATTACTGCAAAGACAAAGGTAAAGGTATTTTTTCTTTTATTTGTGTACAAGAGTCTAAAGGCTTTTAAAGTAGTTTTTGAGAAAAGATTTTGGTTCTTTCAGGTATTTTTAATCTGTAGATTCAGTTAAATGACCTCAGATTATCTGTCCAAGAGTTACAATCTCATAATTAGAAAGGCTTTTATTAAATTTCTTGGTGGCTCAGACGGTAAAGAATCCGCCTATAATGCGGGAAACCCAGGTTTGATCCCTGGGTTGGGAAGATGCCCTGGAGGAGGGCATGGCAACCCACCCCAGTATTCTTGCCTGAAGAATCCCCATGGATGGAGAAGCCTGGCAGGCTACAGTCCATGGGGTTGCAAAGACTGAGCAACTAAACACAACACAACACACCACCACCATTTATGACTCCGATGAAGATGTGCACAAACTTTTGTTCACAACTCCCCCCTGAAACCTATCTGTGAATCCGGAAACAAGAACTGTCTACTCTGCATGGTGGGAGTTCCCTGGTGGCCGAGTGGTTAGGATTCCAGGCATTCACTGCCAGGGCCCAGGTTCAGTCCCTGGTTGGGGAACTGAGATTCTGCAAGCTGTACAGCACAGCTGGAAAAAAAAAACAAAACCTTCCGCACCTTCTCTAGCTTCACCAGATGGGCTGCAGCAGGAAGGGGTGAAATAATAGCCGTAACAGCCACATCTCCTCCAAACACCACACCCCTTTTCCTATGACCCTGTTGTCTGCAGGCAGAGGACTCCTCCCACAGGAGCCCCCTTCAGAATATTTAACCTGTCTTCTACTCAGCAAAGGAGAAGGAAATGGCACCCCACTCCAGTACTCTTGCCTGAAAATCCCATGGACGGAGGAGCCTGGTGGGCTACAGTCCATGGGGTCACTAAGAGTCGGACACGACTGAGCGACTTCACTTTCACTTTTCACTTTCATGCACTGGAGAAGGAAATGGCAACCTACTCCAGTGTTCTTGCCTGGAGAATCCCAGGGACGGCGGAGCCTGGTGTGCTGCCGTCTACGGGGTCGCACAGAGTTGGACATGACTGAAGCGACTTAGCACCAGCTACTCAGCAAAACAAAAAAATTTGCAAAAACGTAAAAACAGTGCCACCTTGCCATTTTTTCTTTGGTTTGCCAAAGTTATTTTCCCTTAAAAAGGGTTCTTTAATATTACTATGCAATGTTTTTATTATCGTTATTTTTAAATGAATTAGTATTGTTTAAATGTCTCAGTTTTACATGGGAAAAACACACACCCATAAACAAAAGCTCTTTGAGGGGCTCAATTTTCAAGAATGCAAAGTGGTTTTAGCCCAAAATGTCTGGGTCCTCCTGCCACATATCTTGAAGACTTACATCTGAGAGTTCATGAACTACTTTTATCAGGGACTGGCATGAAAGTATGATATTCTGAAGCTGCCAGAACATGTCAGTAAGATAAAGACCTGTGTTCTGCCAACCTTCCCTTGACTCCAAGGCTTCAGCTGCACTGCGACATATTAAAGCCATCTTTTAAAACCTCATGGCGGTCAGAGAAGGCGAGGGTAGGATGACTTGAGAATAGCATTGAAACATGTATATTACTATATGTAAAACAGTTGACCAGTGCAAGTTCGATGCATGAAGCAGGGCACTCAAAGCCAGTGCTTTGGGACAACCCAGAGGGATGGGGTGGGGAGGGAGAAGGGAGTGGGGCTCAGGATCAGGGGACACATGTACACCCATGGGTGATTCATGCCAATACATGGCAAAAACCACCACAATATTGTAATTAGCCTCCAATTAAAATTAATTAATTAATTTAAAAATCTGCATGGCAAGAGTTCCCTGGTAGCCTAGTGGTTAGGATTCCAGGCATTCACTGCCACAGCCCAGGTTCAATTCCTGGTTAGGAAACTGAGATTCCACATAGCACAGCGCCCCAAAATGAAAACAAAACATGGCATTTACAGCACTGGTCAACAGCTTTAATATCTTCAAGAAACACAAACAGCTACCCTAATTCTTAGCAACATATAATGAAAATGAATCAAAACTACACTGAATCAGTTCTTTCTTCTGTTCACATACAGATGACCATTTTCTCTTTTAAGATAGTTCTCATGCCTCTCTTAATCTTTCATTGGTTGTTTTAAATCACAGATCCCTTCAGAATCCAATTAGAGGTATGGAACACAGACAAACAGGTGTCTTACATACAGATCCCTTCAGAATCGAATTAAAGGTATGGAACACACACATATACACATGCTCTACATACAATTTCAAGTTTGTTATGTCTAGATGTATAACTGATCTATTATATACAGTGAGTACAATCCTGAAATGAAATAAATCTGCTTATTCCAGAGTGGAGGCAGGGAGCAGACAAATTTTAGACAGGCATTATGGGAGGCCTTTTGGAGGAGGTAATACTTGAGCTGAAATACAACTGATGAAAATCTAGCCTCACAAAAATCTGGCAGAAGTGCAGTTCAGATGGAAAAATCTGTGAGTGCAAAAGTCCTGGGGCAGGAGTGAGTTTGACATGTTTAATTAACCAAAAGGAGAAGGTGGCTGAACAGTGTGGTCCGAGAGGCAGTCAGAGACTCTGCCCTGTGCAGAATCTTGTGGACCCCAGCAGAATATTCTGATTATAAAAGGAAACCACTGAAGGATTTTAAGAGTGGTTATCATATTTTAATGATATGAATGTGATTCAGATTTTCAAAAGATCAATCACAAGAATGTAGAAAATGGAGAAGGGGACCAGTTCTGAGCGTTTTTACAATAGGCCAGGGAGAGATCATTTGATGGTGGCTTGGACAAAAGCATAAACAGGAAATAGAAAAGTGGGAAAATGAAAGACTTAGGGTACATTTTCAGGTGAAACTGAGAACTTTATGATATGGGATAAGCAAGAAAAATAGCAGCCAGGCGTGCCTACTGGTTTCTGCTTTGAGCAACTTTGGTACCATTTATTCCAATGGCACTGTTTACTGCTATGAAGATTACCGAGGCAGGAACAGGGTAAAGACAAGAACGAGCAACAGATCTGCTCTCAACATACCAAGCCTGGAATCCCACTTCATCATCCAAATGGAGTTATCAGGTAGGCAAGAGATACTCTTTCCTACTCCATCCTCCTGCTGGATGTGCCCCATGGAGGAGACCTATGTTTCTACATAGAAACAAAATCCAGACCCTAACCATAGCTGCCTCCCACAGTCCCCAGCGCACCCAAGTCACACGGTAAATTACTTTCATATGTGCTTAAACTTCATATCACAGTTTGCTCATGCCAGATAATCACAGTCGTAACTTGAAATAATTAAAAGGTTGATTCAAAGGAGGCTATATTAAGCCTGTCTCACAGACAATTAAACCAAGACATTCACTCCTTTAATTGATTTCCTCTTGAATAAGAAATAAGATGAGATGGAAATCTCTAACCTCTCAGCCAGGGCTTTAGTGGATATAATTTCATAGCAACTGTTATGGCTTGAATTGTGTCCCCCCACATAAAGATGCTTAAGTCTTAAACCCCAGGACCTGTGATCTTATCTGGAAACAAGGTCTTCGTAAATGATCTAGGGTAGATGAGATCATTAGGGTGAGCACTCTAATCCAATATAACCAGTATTCTTAGTCTTATAAAAAGTGGACATTTAGACACAAATAGGCTACTCTGGCCACCTGATGTGGACAGCCCACTCATTGGAAAAGACTCTGATGCTGGGAAAAATTGAAGGTGGAAGGAGAAGAGGGCGACAGAAGATGAGATGGCTGGATGGCATCACCAATGTAATGGGCATGAACTTGGGCAAACTCTGGGAAAAGGTGAGGGACAGGGAGGCCTAGCCTACTGCAATCCATGAAATTGTCGAGTCGGACACGACTTGGTGACTCAACAACAACAAAAGGCACACAAGGGAGACTGCCGTGTGAACTTGCAGGCTAACAGCAGAGTGATGTATCTCTAAAAGGATCATTGCCAGAAACCAAAGATTTTCTACCAGAAGGTAGGCAAGAGGCATGATACAGATACTCCCTTACCTCCCTCAGAAGGGACCAACCTCACTAACACCTCGCTATCAGACTTCTAGCCTCCATAACTGTGAGACAATAAATTTCTGTTGTTCTCAAAGTCACCCGGTTTTTGGCACCCTGTTATGGCAGCCTTCAGAAACTAATACAGTAAATGATAAGAACTTAGGTTTCACAGTTTGCAGAGGCCTAGATTCAAAACTAACTGGAAGAGTAAGAGAGGCATATTTGAATTATATAGTAATTAATTTTCTCCCCAAACTTAGTAAAGCTATTTTCTAAGCTTTGTACCTGTCAATAAGTTATCCTCTTTGACCTTTTAGCTTCTGATTTGTAAATTAAGACAGATAAAAGGATCAAAAGGAGATAATGTACAGTAAGTCATTTTGCAGTCCATGAGAATTATACAACAGAAAGTAATACCAGTATCAACATGGTCACGTGACTATTACCTTAGTAAAAAATACACTTACATTAAATGTGTGTGTCTGTCTATCATAAGCCATCATTACTTACCTACAGAAGATATGCTCACATCCGCCTAAGCACACAGGCTCCCTCAGAATATTAGTGCTGTTTGAAGAAAGAAAAATAATCAAGACTTAGGTCACTGTTAAACATTTTTTACCCAACATTTCACAAGTCCAAGACCCAACACTACTGTACTTGTTTCTCAAAACATAAGATATTAAGGTCATATTCATTTGAAAGGCTGTAACTCCCTGATTAAATATTGTATCATCACACATCTGCTGAATTCAAATAGCAACTACCAAACTCAGGACAAACTGTAACACTTTTTATAATGCATATGCTGTGAAATCATAGAAAGAAGCAACTTTGCTCAGTATCTCTTTCAAGTAAAACCAACCACTGGCCACTTCTTTCAATTCATGATTCAAAGTGTAGACCATAAATCTCAAAATGAGACTCACAAATAGAATGACTATACAGTGAACTGTCCAAATGAAAATACTTCTGAGAGTAAAGGGTAGTGATAACTGGATAGAATAGCAGGTGGAAACCAAGACTGTCATAGAAAAATAGGGCATCTGGTCCCCTTGACCATAAAAATTTATGGTTTCCCATTAAAAAAAAAAAAAATTGCTTTCCAGTTGTTGTCAAGTAGACATCTATTTTTATTCTTTCTATTTACAGGAAATTGTTTTATTCTTTAAAGCAACTGGGAATAGGAATCATCAGGTTGGCAGTCTGCAGAAAATTAAGTATCCCCAGCATTGTCCATCAAAAAACACCTGCTAAGTTTGATAATCCTAAGAAGGTAAAGCTACTTAACTAATAAACACAGATCAAGTCATTAAAATCAGAGGGCGTAATGTGGCAAGAAAAAACAGGAGAAGTAAAGCTTTTTAAAAATGAACTTTTTTTGGTTTATTACACTAACCCTAGGACCTTTAGGTATTTACATCATTATTATCCAGTTATCTCTGCACACATCTCACATATCAATAAAAATAGTTTTCTACGTTTCTTGAAAGATCAGATGCATCACACTGCACATTTTAATAGATATGAACATTAAAGTGAAATTGAGTTTTCAGCAAGAGTGCTAAAAACAGAGCACACCCACAATGTTATTCTCAAGATATTGAAAAATGGTGCTCACTGACATTATAAAACCCATCACTTTTTAAAAACTCAGAATATCTGATTCCTCTATCACACTACATAGAACATAGTGATAAAAATATGACTTGTGCCAGCAACTTCTGGCAATTCAGAAGATCTCTGCTGCAATGCTCATGCTAGTCCTATAATTTCTGTTCATTATTTGAGCTACAAAACCTAACCTCTGATCTCCGAATAAGTGTGTTAAACTCTACTTCATTACAAGCTCTGCTTCTGAAATATCAAAAGTGGTGTGACCAAAAGTCCTCTTATCATAATATCCCCCTTCTCTTTCACCCTGACCAAACCTCCACATTCAGATTGCTCTCCATCTGGAGAGACTTCCATTCAGTATTAGCTGCTTGGATTCCCTACCAGCCCAGGCCACAGAGTTTTACATGCTTCAGCATCATCACCCTAATTCTACTAACCTCTCAGACACTCAAGAATGCCGATCTACAATGCTAGACAGGCCCCCCAGTCAGCTCTTTCTATGCCGGCACTCAGGCTCTGAATAACCACTATAAAAAGACAGAAATATATACAAACTTGTCTCTAAAACTCATCAGGTAGTTTCCTCACCGTTGTATCTCTACCAAAATGATGTAGATGTTCTGTGAGTAAACAAATGAATAGACTATTAAAGCAATGCCCAAGCTCTAAATCCCATTAAGCTTACTGAAGCCACCAGATTTATTCCTACTTCCCCACCCTCCAGGTTCAGAGTTGTCCTTGGATCCCATATCTTCTCTGCTTTCTAAAAGAGTCTATTCACATGACTATAGCCACCTTTCATCTGCTGCTGCTGCTAAGTCGCTTCAGTCGTGTCTGACTCTGTGCGACCCCATAGATGGCAGCCCACCAGGCTCCCCTGTCCCTGGGATTCTCCAGGCAAGAACACTGGAGTGGGTTGCCATTTCCTTCTCCAATACATGAAAGTGAAAAGTGAAAGTGAAGTTGCTCAGTTGTGTCGGACTCTTCGAGACCCCATGGACTGCAGCCTACCAGGCTCCTCCATCCATGGGATTTTCTAGGCAGAAGTACTGGAGTGGGGTGCCATTGCCATCTTCTAGCTGCATCTAAACATGCAAAGTTAATCTCTCCTGCAACATTAAAAAAAAAAACCCTTTAGACCCCACCCTCCACTCTACCTTCTGCCCTACCTCTTCCCTTTCTTGTATAAGATCTTAAATAAAGAATCTCACCAGCAAATCCTTCCCTGGCTTCCCTGGTGGCTCAGAGGTTAAAGCATCTGCCTCCAATGTGGGAGACCCCGGTTTGATCCCTAGGTCTGGAAGATCCCCTGGAGAAGGAAATGGTAACCCACTCCAGTATTCTTGCCTGGAGAATCCCACGGACGGAGAAGCCTAGTAGGCTACAGTCCATGGGGTCGCAAAGAGTTGGACACGACTGAGTGATTTCACTCCCACTTTCACTTTCACCAGCAAATCCAGGAGTCCCCAACCCTTTACAGGACCAGGGACTAGTTTTGTGGAGGGCAATTTTTCCATGCACTACTCGGGGAGTGGGTGGGGTTTGGGGATGATTCAAGAGCATTACATTTATTGTGCATTTTATTTCTATTATTATTACATCAGCTGCATATCTGATCATCAGGCATTAGATCCTGGAGGTCGGGGACCCCTTAGCTAATCTGCCTTTTCTTCCTAGCTTTAACTCCCATCACTGTTCACACTGCTCACCAAAACATGTTTTGGTCCTCATTCTTCCCAACATTCCTGTGAAATAACATCAACTTCACCTTCTTTCCTGAAACCTTCCCTGAGTTTTAATTTTCTTAATTTGCTGAGTTCAATACTTCCTTAGCTGCTTCTTTTCCTATTTCTCAATGGAGGTATACCCTCAGGATGCAGCCCACAGCCTTCTGGCTCTCTCTGCCAATACTTGACTCAATCACTTGATTCTATTTATAAACTTAAATTTCCTGCCTAAAATGACTCTGAATTTCTTGATCTACAGTTCTTACCCTTTACCCTAGCAACAAGATACTACTGTGCAATTAGCAATGAATCTAGTACTATGAATAACTGGTCAACTATAATAATTATTTTAATTAATGACCTTGAAAATATTTTTTATTGCTATTAATAAATGAGAAAAGACACTGGGAGAGTGAATGAAAAGTACATGCATGTGTGAGTTAGGGCAAGGAGCAGGGAGAGGAGTGTTATAGCCAAAGCTGGGAGTAGTTCAAAAGAATTCTAATGGAAGAGCTCAAACAATAGATTCGATATACAGAGGGTGACACTTATTTCTGTCAAAAGTGAGACTTTCTCAAATGTCTAGAGCTTCACTGAGAAGATGCTCTGGAATAAAAGAATCCTTATTACAACCAGACGATACCTATCAAAATTTTAAATGTGCCAAACTTTAACTCAACTATTCTACTGCCAGAAATTTATTTTTCAGATAATCTCAGATGCTTCCAAAACTGAAACTTCAAAATAGTAAAGATATCTATCTAAATAAGACACCAAAAGCTTCCAGAGACTAAGATAAAATATTAGATATATATACATACATATTTTTTTAAAGAATTCAGAATAGCATAAGTCATCTCAAGGGAGACAATGGACATTAGGTCTTCACAGTGAATGACTAAAAATTATTTTGTACTTTGAATACAATATCCAGTCATCTTCCACAGTAGAAAGTTGATCACTGTAACCAGAAAAGTCATCTTTCAGAGTAGGAAGTTAGGGAATTAACAAATAATGTCCAAAACAGAAAAAAAAATCTAGAACTAGCAATAGAAACACATTTGATCATGTGGAAGTTAAAAGAATTAAGAGATGAAAGAGGCTGTACCTAGAGTACAGAACTCAAAGGTAATAGGAATGAGGCAAAAGAATGTTTCATTACAGTAGTACAGTCTTTGTCCCACTGATTTTGTCAACCGTGTTCAGGCATAATTTCAATTTAAAAGTTTTAAATGTAAAGACTCATGGACAAGGACATTCACGCTAGGCGAAGTCTTGTGTTTACATAACACAAGACTAGAAACTAAATTTCTACCAAGGAAATGGTTAAATAAATCATGATACATCTACCTGATCATTGGTTTCCTCTCATCTGGGGTACAAAGTGCTTATACAAATAGAGAACCACTTAAGGGACACACAAGTAATTGATCGCAGTGGGTCCTTGAAGAAGGTTCAGACTTACTTGTCATTCATTTAACAAATATTGAATGACTGTATACTTGTCATTCATTTAACAAATATTGAATGACTGTATACTTGTCATTCATTTAACAAATATTGAATGACTGTATACTGTGTTATTTTAATTCTTTGGCATATACATGTATTACTTTCAGGTTTTAAAACCCAATTTTAAACAGTGCTTCACAATTTGGTTACTCCAAAGCAAAAACTGCTTTTATCACCCGTCAGTGTCTGTTAACATTTCTCCAACACCTTAAGTCCAGTGCCAAGCCCAGGACTGCTCAGACCGTCCCCAGTCTAGAATATATCAACAGTTCTTCCTCTTCCAACACATTTTCCAAATACTCTCCAGGATGACAGAATAAAAGTGACACTAAACAAAGAAGCATAGAAACACTTGGAATTTTGTTTCCATACCATTCTCTTCTGCAGAATCTGGACCCCTCAGCAGACACGCACAGGACACAAAGCTGACTGCATTATACTCCTTCCTAGTGAAAGTGAAGTCCCTCAGTCATGTCCGACTCTGCGACCCCTTGGACTTGTAGCCCATCAGGCTCCTCCGTCCATGGGATTTTCCAGGCAAGAATACTGGAGTGGGTTGCCATTTCCTTCTCCAGGAGATCTTCCCGACCCAAGGATCGAACCCGGGTCTCCCACATTGTAGGCAGACGCTTTACCGTCTGAGTCACCAGTGGCTTACTAATCTAGTTAGGTAGCTTTATAAGCCAAGTTAACATGTGTCTTAAGTACAAAATATTCTAAAGTTCCACACGTGGCATCAAGCGGGGGCTCTGGAAACCAATGCTGAAAACTAAGTATTCTATATTTTATCTTCCTTTTTTTTTTTTAAGTCTCCAAATAGATCATAGTCCTACGGACAAGAAATCTTGACTTTCATTTTTTCTGAGCTCCCCAGCACACCATTACCTACCTAGCATGGTGCTATGTGATTTCAATAAATCCTTAGTGAATGAATCAAGCAGAAGACTACATACAAAAATGCATTTATATTAGCAATTCTATTTTATCCTCACCCTGTATTTTGTCTGATACACAGGGGAAAAAGTCCAGAGGAATAAGAAAATACATTTGCATGGTAACAGGATTTCTGCACCTTGAAAATTCAGCTACTTTACTTTTTTCCATCTGCCATCATACTTTTGTTACTTTACATGTAGTTGATTTAGAAAGACCTGTAATCAGAGGATTATAACTAAGTGAAGAAATAAGTAGGGAAAACAGACTTTTTTTTTTTTAAGGTCTTACTGACAGAAAATTTTCTTTGCAAAGAAGAAAAACAAAGTAAATTCAGTTGAGATCACAATACTGAGGCAGACCTATTTCTAAACTGAACTGGTCCCTAAATTTCCATGAGATATCAACTGCTATTTAGTATTAGGCAAGATAGCTACTGGGCTTCCCTGGTGGCTCAGTGGTAAAGAATCCGCCTGACAAGTAGGAGACTTGGGTTCAATCCCTGGGTCCGGAAGATGCCCTGGAGGAGAAAATAGCAACCTACTCCAGCATTCTTGCCTGGGAAATTCCATGGACAGAGGAGCCTGGAGGGCTACAGTCAATGGGGTCACAAAAGAGCTGGACCTGATTTAGCTGATTTAGACAGCTACTACAGTGCTCATGCATTTCAGAAAATCCCCATGCTATTTTTAAGCGTGGACCAACACACTTACCAAAATGCAGAGGCTCACCAAGTTAATTAAACAATCTGGGTTTTTTTCTTAAGGGCAAAAAATAAAATTGTTAGCAAATAAAGGAATATGGACAATGACAGGAAAGCATATTACTTTGCACAGTTATTCTGTATATCAGATTCAAGTAAATCACAGGGAAAAATAATAATTCGTGTCTAATTATTCAGTTCAGTTGCTCAGTTGTGTCCGACTCTTTGTGGCCCCATGGACTATAGCACACCAGACCTCTGGGTCCATCACCAACTCCCGGAGCTTACTCACACTCATGTCCATTGAGTTGGTGATACCACCCAACCATCTCATCCTCTGTTGTCCCCTTCTCCCGCCTTCAATCTTTCCCAGCATCAAGGTCTTTTCAAATGAGTCAGTTCTTCGCATCAGGTGGCCAAAGTATTGGAGTTTCAGCTTCAACATCAGTCCTTCCAATGAATATTCAGGACTGATTTCCTTTAGGATGGACATGGACAGATTGGATCTCCTTGCAGTCCAAGGGACTCTCAAGAGTCTTCTCCAACACCACAGTTCAAAAGCATCAATTCTTCAGCACTCAGCTTTCTTTACAGTCCAACTGTCACATCCATATATGACTACTGGAAAAACCACAGCTTTGACTAGATAGACCTTTGCTGGCAAAGTAGTGTCTCTGCTTTTTAATATGCTGTCTAGGTTGGTCTTAACTTTTCTTCCAAGGAGCAAGCATCTTTTAATTTCATGGCTCAAGTCACCATCTACAGTGATTTTGGAGCCCCCCGAAATAAAGTCTCTCCCCCCAACAGTTTCCATTGTTTCACCATCTATTTGCCATGAAGTGATGGGACCGGATGCCATGGTCTTTGTTTACTGAATGCTGAGCTTCAAGCCAACTTTTTCACTCTCCTCTTTCACTTTCATCAAGAGACTCTTCAGTTCTTAGCTTTCTGCCATAAGTGTGTGTCATCTGCATATCTAATTATTTAGTGTCAATAAATATTGAATAAATCAATGAGTCAAACATCAAAGGGGTTAATAGAATTCTATACCTTAATGTCTTAACAGAATAGAATCTACTATTATGAGACAGATAAGCCACAGAGAATATCATGTATATCCAACTCAAATAGTTTCGGTTATTTTGTCTTCCCATATATTCCCTTTCTATCAAAACAAAACAGTATCTAAAACTGCTGATACTCCTGTTCGTAAAGTATCACTTCCCCTACCAGGTGGCTCAGACGGTAAAGCATCTGCCTATAATGCGGGAGACCCAGATTCAATTCCTGGGTCGGGAAGATCTCCTGGAGAAGGAAATGGCAACCCCAGTATTCTTGCCTAGAAAATCCCATGGACAGAGGAGCCTGGTAGGCTACAGTCCATGGGGTTGCAAAGAGTCGGACACGACTGAGCGACTTGACTTCACTTCACTTCTTTCCCCTACTTGATGTTTAAATACTGAGTTTCAAGGCTTAGACACAGGCATTCACCTTTGATAGATGAACTATTCCTGCCACATCAGTAAACAAGAATCACAGTCATCAGCGATTTCAACCCTGAATGTCTGAGCCTGAAGGGCAACCAGGAAGGAAAACAATACCTCCAACCCAGCAGTCAGTAGCCTGCAGCCACTCCCTACAGCGAGCCCAGAGGCTACTGGCCCCAAATAGCTGAGATGCCTCTGAAAGGAAAGACTTCAGTGAGCCCAGACTTGCATCTTCCCATACATAGAAAAGTGCTAAATTCCTTAACCTGAGATATCTGGTTTTAATTCACAAAAATACTTCTGATATTCAGACTACCCGCCTTTTGTTGCAAACTTCTGTGTAAACTGACTCCTCCCAGCCCCCAAGCAATTCTGTCAGGGTTACCTGACCTGCCGTCTCCTGTGCTTGAAGTCCTAAAAATTCCCACCGAATAAAACAAAACTCTCAAATTCTAGGTTGTGACTATTTTTTAAGTCGACATTTTTATACCCTCTTTCCCACTTACTTCCAGGAGTATGTTTTCAATTGCCATGTATTTGCTGGTAACTTTCAAATTTGCACTCTGAGCCTGAAACTCCTCAGGCCCAGACCTGCATAACAGTAACTTTACTTGCAAGACCATCTCCTCTGCTACAGAGGTCAGTAACTAAAAGGTGCTCAATGTGTCTGGTAAGTTTCCTCAGCAGCCCTATATAACACCAGGTCTGTGTAGCCTGTTACAGGACTGTGCATGTCCTGGTTCTAGCTCTAAATCCCTAGGGGGAAGACCTGCACCTTTACATCTGCCCTGAAGCCTTGTTGTTGTTGTTTTGTTCAGTTGCTAACTCCTGTCCAGCTCTTTGCAACCTCCTGGGACTGCAGCACGCCAGGCTTCCCTGTCCATCACCAACTCCCTCAAACCCATGTCCATCGAGTCTGTTATGCCATCCAACCATCTTATACTCTGTTGTCCTCTTCTCCTTCTGCCCTCAATCTTTCCCAGCATCAGGGTCTTTTCCAATGATTGAGCTCTTTGGATCAGATGGCCAAAGTATTGGAGCTTCAGCATCAGTCCTCCCAATGAATATTCAGGACTGACTTCCTTTAGGATTGACTGGTTTGATCTCCCTGCAGTCCAAGGGACTCTCAAGAGTCTTCTCCAGCACCACAATTCAAAAGCATCAATTCTTCAGCTTTCAGCCTTCCTTATGGTCCAACTCTCACATCTGTACATGACCACTGGAAAAACCATAGCTTTGACTATACAGACCTTTGTCAGCAAAGTAATGTCTCTGCTTTTTAACACGCTGTCTAAGTTTGTCACAGCTTTTCTTCCAAGGAGCAAGCATCTTTTAATTTCGTAAGTGCAGTCACCATCTGCAGTGATTTGGGTGCCCAAGAAAATAAAGTCTGTCCTTGTCTTCCATTGTTTCCCCATCTATTTGCCATGAAATGATGGGACCAGATGTGATGATGAAGCCTTAGTCACTGTTTATTATGGGTAATTATCCCCCAGGAACCTATGGAGGATTCCTGGCATTTCAAATGGACTAACCAGGTCCTCCGGTACTTCCACCTGCAATGTAATCTTAACCTAGATGCTTTAATATCTTAATTTAACAAACACTTAGAAACTATATGTCCAACACTGTGGCTGCAAATGTGAACCTACCCGTATGAAATGTGTAGTATAACTGAAAGAGAAAAGTGCCAATCAAAGAAATCAAAATACCACAGAAGTAAATAAATCCCACAATTTGGAGGACATGGTACAATGGTTTGTGCCTTTTTCTATGTGTATATCCAACTTAACTAAAAAGTTTTAAATGATATTTTGTATCCAAAACATGCTAATAATTCCAGAATCTGAGAACAGAAAAGAGTTTGAAAAATCAAGTCATCCCTTTCCCTCATTTTACTTATGAGGAGGCCAGAGTTCAGGGAAAGTTACACAGGCTGCTCTCCTTAGGGAGTAACAATGCTTCTAATCTAGGATCTGACCTTGTCTTAACTCTGCCCACCTGACTCACTCCCTTGTTATTCTATTTACTTTTCAGCATATTTTCATTTGCTATAATCTTCTATCCGCTCCACCTATAAAAATCTATCTAAACCCAATTCAAAAGCCCAGGAAGCTTTCCTCCATTAGCCCCACACAAGTACTCATTTCTGCATCCCCTAATTTACCCTGGATTGTGTGTTAGGTAAGGTAAGGTAAGGTAAGGTAAGTCACTTCAGATGTGATTGTGTGTTAGGGTAACACATTTCACCTCTTACAGCTCAAGATACCCTCCTTGAGGGTGGAAAGCCTCAGGGCGTCAGAACACACAGGTAGTGCCTCAGCAGTTGCTCATTGTCCTAACTATGAAGGCAAGAATCATCCCAACAAAGGATCAATGGCCTGTAAAAACGCCTCTGAACAATCAGAACTAATGAAGAAAGACAAATTCCTGATGCTGGCATCGGGAATTCTATCCTTTATTTTACAAGCATCAGTATAGCAATTCAAACAGAACACACACTGCTCTGAGTACCTTATAAATATTAACTCATTTAATTTCCTTAACAAACTTACAAAGTAAAAACTACTAACTCATCTCACAGATGAAGAAAAGGAAACATATAAAGATGAAATAATTTGTCCAAAATCGCTGAGCCAGGATTTGAAGCCAGGATCCAAAATCCATTCTCTTAACCACTAAGCTATGCAACTTCAAAACAATGTCAATCACCTTTACTATTAGTAAAATGACCAGAGGTAATTTAGAAAAATAAAATCGCCTATCTTAAAAAACACGAAACTACATTTTTACTTTTTACTAAAAGTTGATTTAAAAAAATCATTAGATTAAGGATCTACAGTACAACACAGAGAATATTCAATATCAATGGTTTATGGTAATAAACCATAATGGAAAATATGAAAAAAATGTGCATATATGATAACTGAATCACTTTGCTGTACACCAGACACTAACACTACGCTGTAAATCAACTACACTTCAGTTTTTTTAAAAGTCACTAGAATTCCAAGTTAAAATTGTGGTAGATGCTAAACTCCAACCCCCACCAAAAAAATATATCAAGAGGTATCTTATTATTTTAACTCACAAAATAGTGTCAAATGACACCTGGGCTTTCACACTACATTTCCTAATTCCTGCTTTCTTTAGGAACACATTATTCTCATGCTTTCTGTCAGCCCCTCAAATGACAGTCTTCCTGTTGCATTTTTCCAAATCTTTAAATAGCTACTATTTGGTTTCGAGGCAGGCACTTAACACAAATGTCACATCTGGCCTCTTGAACAATTTCATCAGCTTTGCCTTGAAGTCATACTCATGTTAAAGGTCAAGAAAGGATGCCCTGCAATGTAGCCAATCCACCCTCACCCACCAGTAATGCCGGTTCTCCAAAAGAGATAATGTTCTACACAGGACAGGTGACAGCTGGGAACGGGAGATGGATAACAGCTGCAAGCTGAATGTGAGGGTAATTGGGGTAATCACTAGCCCACTGAGCAAAACTGTGAAGCTCTATAAAAAGGACATACTGACATACAATTGCAGATAATGTGACTTTGTTTTGAATGATGCCTAGCAAAAGCAAGAAACAGGGCATCCTGAGTTGCTCCTTTCAAGCTATGATACAGCCACTAGGCAAAGCATTAAGTGGGAAGACTGGGCTGGTTTTCTCCCATACTTTACTCGCCACTGCTACTGCTACTGCTAAGTTGCTTCAGTCATGTCCGACTCTGTGCGACCCCATAGACAGCAGCCCACCAAGCTCCTCCGTCCCTGGGATTCTCCAGGCAAGAACACCGGAGTGGGTTGCCATTTCCTTCTCCAATGCAGAAAATTGAAAAGTGAAAGTGAAGTCGCTCAGTTGTGTCTACTCTTAGCGACCCCATAGACTGCAGCCTACCGGGCTCCTCCATCCATGGGATTTTCCAGGCAAGACAGACAATGTCAAATGTGCAGTGACAGGAAGAGGAACATCAATCATTTCTAAACTCTAAACCCCATTTGACACTAAATTTTCCATCAAAAAGGATTTTTTAACCTTAAGATGTTTTAAAATAGTTTTGCAAACTATTGCCTATGCACCAAATCAAGCCTGTTTTTGTACAGCCTTTGAGCTAAGAATTTATGTTTTTAAGGGTTGTAAAAAACAAAAGAACAGTGTGTGGCCAGCAAAGCCTTAAATATATACCATATGACCCTTAGAGAGTTTGCAGAGCCCTATGTTAAAATAAGCACAAAAGGAATAGCTAAGATTTAGTTAATCCATCAGTCGTTCACATATTAATTTTGTGTTTTCAATCACTGGAGTTAAATATTATTAACCATGCAGGATGAGTTGTATTAAAAGTCTGGACCTAGTTACTGATGTCTACTTTCAGTCTTTTTTGGCTCTTATTGTTTGCTCACTTTAGTAAAACTGGAAAAATAATGGTAGGGTACAAAACTAAAACTGGCTTTATTAGATTTCAGGACAACCAATAGATTATTCCTATAGATTACCTCTTTTGTCCACCTTCCTCCCAAACCATTCAGCAAGCAGACTGTATTTTTGTATTTTTATAAGACACTTGGAGGACTTTCCTGATGTCCAGTGGTTAAGCATCTGCCTTGCAATGCAGGGAATGTGGTTCCATCCCTGGTTGGGTAGCTAAGATCCCACAAGGTTTGCAGCAACTAAGCCCACAAGTGACTCAACTACTGACCCCATGTGCCACCAAGGAAAGATCTCCCATAACAAAACGAAAAAAGAAAAAGGTCCCACATGAAGCGACTAAGACCGAATGTAGCCAAAAAAAAAAAAAAGGCAACTACTGTCAATCACTTGTTCTATGATAATCACCACAATGGCCACCCCAACAGTTGGAACTCTGTCTAGTGAAGCAACATGCTGCTACACTCGCGCCTTCCATACTGAAATGTACCATCTGAATGTCTAACTTTCATTGACTTTTAAAGGTGTGACTACAGTTGCTTCTGTTTTAACAGCCGGCAGAGCCGGTTTGTTTGAAATTTTTTATTCTCAGATGGATGACCTGTGAGCTATGGGAAAATACACACAATCAGAATGTCTTCATATACAAACATGCCACTTTTCTAGAGTGTCACAATGTCATTTCATCACGTTTTAAAGTTTTTGTAAAACAAAATGTAAGTACAAAACTGACAGTTAAGTCCTTTCAGTTTGAAAAAGTTGCTATATTACTTATGCTTTCTGTACAACTAAGTTCTCCAAGTTGGAAATCACAGTGAGAAAACAAAGTCCAAAAAAGAAATATGACAGAACAGTCACAAGCAGAGAGAAAAGTTGCCAGAGTGATAGTGATGCAGAAATGCTGAGCTGTGCACGCAGCAGGGGCTCAATAAATGATTTTTGAGCAGGAAAAGTGACATAAACCCTTTTCTGGTTTTATAAACCTTCTTGACCTCTATATTAGGAGAAGCTACAGGAAAAGGAGAAGCAAGGAGTACCAGTCATAAAAATGATGGAATGAAAACCTTGAAATGAAAGGATTCCCATGGTGTCTAACAGTATGAAGGAAAACAAGCAAAAGTTAATAACACACAGCATCTCTAGGAGCTGGAATCCCAAGCCACACAGTCTTTGATCAAACCAAGGAAATGTGGAATTGAATGCGCAATTGGCAGTGTCCATTACACTGGCATCTTCCAGTCAATTCCCAACAAGGGTACCCAAAACTCCCCCTCCCCAAATAAGGCTGCGGCGGAGAACTCATCAAAGGAGCCAGTTCAGCAAAGTGACTGCTGCTTTATATTTAGCGGGCCTCTTCAAACATTACAGCCCTGGGACTAAGGTTCTGAAATTAACCTGGACACAAGAACCAGGGGCAAGGTGAACAGTGCAGATGCCTCAGCCCAACCGATTCAAACTCTGGAGGCGGGAACTGGGATCCTCCTCTTTAGCCACACCTCTAGACTCTTTTGCCCGCTAAAGTTCAAAAACTACCATCTTAGATGGTGTTTGGTGCAACTGAAAGGCAGAAAGTCGCCCGGAAAGGATTGAATGGGGGCCAGACTGGGGAGAACGAACACCAGATCCCTGTTGCTGTTCAGTCGTTAAGTCACGTGGAACTCTTTGCGACCCCCTAAACTGCAGCAGGCCAGATCCCTGGGCAGGTATTAACATACTCGCCCGCCCAAATAGGGGGCGGGAAGGGGAGCGGGAATGAAAGGAGGAAATCGGAGGCTTGAGGAGACCCCTGGCCGCGCCGCGGCCCTCCCGGCAAGCCCCCTCGAGAGTCGGTCTTTACCAGCGTGAGCAGCGCAGCAGCTTCTCCAGCCGGTCAAGCGCGGCGCGGCTGTGGGCCCAGGCCCCGCGACCGGCCGGCTTCATGGCGGGCGCGGGATGAGGCTGGTTCCCGGAGCGGACCCTCGGCTGCCGGTTCCCCTGCATCGCCCCGGCCTCGCGGGGTAGGCTCCTCCGAAGGCAGAAGGCTGAAAGAACTCGGGCAGCCTCCGAGACACCGGACACCGGAGACCCGACTCCTCGACCCAAGCCCAAGCAGTTCCTAGGTCTGGGCCAGAGGGACGCCTAGGGGGCGGGGCGCGAGGGTGGGCGGGGTGCGCGGGGTGGGCGGAGCAAGGCCGAAACGCGCCAAAAGCCGGGGCACGCTAGCTGGTGGGGCGGGGCCTAAGCAGGGGGAGCGGCCGCCGCAGGACCCTTGTGTTGGCGGGAAAGGGGGCGGGGCCACAGGCCATCAGGAGGTATAAATGCAAAAAAACTGAGAAGATTCTAAGGAACTTTCACTGAATTTAATCAATGGAAAGTCACAAGCCGAGAAGTTTTAAGTATTATCTATGTTACTCGCTCAGTCGTATCTAACTCTTTGCAACCCCCGTGGACTGTAGCCCGCCAGGCTCCTCTGTCCATGGAATTTATCAGGCAAGATAACTGGAGTGGGTTGCCATGCCCTCCTCCAGGGGATCTTCCGGACCCAGGGATGGAACCTGGGTCTCCTCATTGGCAGGCGAATTCTTTACCGTCTGAGCCACCACCCTATAAGGAGCGCTATTTCGACAGTTGCTTTGTTTGGGAAAGCTTTGCTGTGACACTGAAGATGCCACTCTTGATTCCTAAGAAAGTATCTTTTTTTTCTTTCCCTACTTCCTCTTCCACCCCCACCCCAGGCTTATCTGTGATCGCCGTACATACAGAGGGGCTTAGCGGTGGTTCAGAGGGTAAAGCGTCCACCTGCAATGCGAGAGACCTGGGTTCGAATTCCGGGTCAGGAAGATCCCCTAGAGAAGGAAATAGCTACCCACTCCAGTACTCTTGCCTGGAAAATTCCACGGACAGAGGAGCCTGTTAGGCTACGGTCCATGGGATTGCACAGAGTTGCATACGACTAAGCAACTTCACTTAGATACACACAGACACTAACTACTACTCACCCCTTCACCCCGCCCCCATCCACTCCACTGCCAAATCTTTGCATTTTCCCCCCCAACTTACTCCCAAATTTTACCATTTCTGTCTTCACAACAGGTCCAGTTGTATCATTTTAGCCTAGATTTTCCCCATCACCTTCTAGCTGATTCCCCGGTGTCCCCCCAAGTCCCCTTCAATCTTTACACTGCAACTGTCTAAAACATTCCCAAATAAACCCATGGTTAGTAGAACTGGAAGGAGAAAACTGAAGATTTTAACTGACCTATGATAGCACGAGAAACTAAGCACATATTATATATATAAATATACACACATTTGAATATATATAAATTATGTGCTTAGTCACTCAGTCCTGTCTGACTCTTTGCATCCCCATGGATTGTAGCCCACCAGGCTCCTCTGTCCATAGGATTCTCCAGGCAAGAATACTGGAGTGGGTAGCCAGGCCCTCCCCCAGGGGATCTTCCCAACCCAGGAATCGGACCCAGGTCTCCCACATTGAAGGTGGATTCTTTACTGTCTGAGCCACCAGGGAAGCCATATAAAGTATATGTAAATATATATTATTCATATGTTTCTGTTTATATATAAGTATATATTTACATTATATATGTTATAAATTTCAAAAATTTTATAAGTATATTCTTTCTTATAATAATTTTTTCCATTGTGGCCTAAAACATTTATTAATATACCCTGGAGGAGGATATGGCAACCCATTCCAGTATTCTTGCTGGGATAATCCCATGGGCAGAGGAGCCTGGTGGGCTGCAGTCTGTGGGGTTGCACAGTCAGGCACAAGTGAGCAATTGAGCATGCATTTATTAATATATTTAAGTTTAGGGGTAGCCAAGAAGTTAATCCTTGATTTTTAACCATGTTAGGCATTGTTTAGAATTTACAGACAAAACAAGCTTTCAGTTCAGTTCAGTTGCTCAGTCGTATCCGACTCTTTACTACCCCATGAACCACAGCACACCAGGCCTCCCTGTCCATCTCCAACTCCTGGGGTCCACCCAAACCCATTTCCATCAAGTCGGCGATGCCATCCAACCATCTCATCCTCTGTCGTCCCCTTCTTCGGCCCTCAATCTTTCCCAGCATCAGAGTCTTTTCAAATGAGTCAGCTCTCCACATCAGGTGACTGAAGTATTGGAGCTTCAGCTTCAACATCAGTCCCTCCAATGAACACCCAGGACTGATCTCCTTTAGGATGGACTGGTTGGATCTCCTTGCAGTCCAAGGGACTCTCAAGAGTCTTCTCCAATACCATAGTTCAAAAGCATCAATTCTTCAGCTCTCAGCTTTCTTCACAGTCCAACTCTTACATCCATATATGACCACTGGAAAAACCATAGCCTTGACTAGAAGGACCTTTGTTGGCAAAGTAATGTCTCTGCTTTTTAATATGCTGTCTAGGTTGGTCATAACTTTCCTTCCAAGGAGCAAGCGTCTTTTAATTTCATGGCTGCAATCACCATCTGCAGTGATTTTGGAGCCCCCAAAAATAGTCGCTAAGAGTCGGACATGACTGAGCGACTTCACTTTCACTTTTTACTGTCATGCATTGGAGAAGGAAATGGCAACCCACTCCAGTATTCTTGCCTGGAGAATCCCAGGGACGGGGAAGCCTGGTGGGCTGCCGTCTATGGGGTCGCACAGAGTCAGACACAACTGAAGCGACTTAGCAGCAGCAGCAGCAAAAATAAAGTCAGCCACTGTTTCCACTGTTTCCCCATCTATATGCCATGAAGTGATGGGATGAGATGCCATGATCTTAGTTTTCTGAATGTTGAGCTTTAAGCTAACTTTTTCACTCTCCTCTTTCACTTTCATCAAGAGGCTCTTTAGTTCTTCTTCACTTTCTGCCATAAGGATGGTGTCATCTGCAACAGATCAGATCAGAACAGTCGCTCAGTCGTGTCCGACTCTTTGCGGGCCCATGAATCACAGCACATCTGAGGTTATTGATATTTCTCCCGGCAATCTTGATTCCAGCTTGTGCTTCCACCAGCCCAGCATTTCTCATGATGTACTCTGCATAGAAGTTAAACAAGCAGGGTGACAATATACAGCCTTGACGTACTCCTTTTCCTACTTGGACCAGTCTGTTGTTCCATGTCCAGTCTAACTGTTGCTTCCTGACCTGCATACAGGTTTCTCAAGAGGCACGTCATGTGGTCTGGTATTCCCATCTCTTTCAGAATTTGCCACAGTTTATTGTTTAGCAACCTTAAAATGTTAGATGAACTTAGAGAATTAGTTGGCAATTTCAGGAGCCAGTCTTTTTTTTTTTTTAATTATAATTTTAAAAATTTTAATGAAGTATAGTTGATTTACAATGTTGTATTAATTTCTTCTGTGGCTTCCCTGGTGACTCAGAAGGTAAAGGATCTGCCTGTCATTCACGAGACCCAGGTTTGAACCCTGGGTCAGGAACATCCCCTGGAGAAGGGAATGGCTATCCACTCCAGTATTCTTGCCTGGAGAATTCGATGGACAGAGGAACTCTGGAATTGGCAGCTCCAGTCCATGAGGTGGAAAAGAGTCGGACACAACTGTGGAACACATTTGGAAAGAGACTGACACTTTCCACACTTTTCATATATATATATATATATTCTTTTTTATGTTCTTTTCCATTATGGTTTATCACAGGATACTGAATATAATGCCCTGTGCCATGAAGTAGGACCTTACTGTTTATTCATTCTATATGTAATAGTTTGCATCTACATCTGCTAACCCCAAAGTCTCAGTCCCTCCCCCCAAACCCCCTCCCCTTGGTATCCACAAGTCTGTTCTTAATGTCTGTTTCTGTTTCATTTATGTTGTACTCTAGATTACACAAAGTGTTATCATATAATATTTGTCTTTCTCTTTCTGACTTCACTTAGTTGATAATCTCTAGATCCTTCCATGTTGCTGCTAATGGTGTTATTGCTTTCTTTATTATGGCTGAGTGATATTCCACTGTAGATATGTACCAGCCCATCTTTTTCCATTCATCTCAAACAGTCCTACTTCTAATCCCACTTCCTGTACTGAATAATTGTGTGATTTAAATGAAGTCTTAAGTTCTCTGAGAATTTGTTTCCTTATTCGCAAAATAGGGATTTATCCTGTAGAATTGTCAGATTATTAAATGAGATAAATGTAAAGTCACCTACATCATAAGTACCCAAAACCAATGTGAAGATGACTGGTACTGTGAATGCTTTCAGTTCAGTCACTCAGTCGTGTCCGACTCGCCAGGCCTCCCTGTCCATCACCAACTCCCGGAGTTCACCCAGACTCACGTCCATCGAGTCAGTGATGCCATCCAGCCATCTCATCCTCTGTCGTCCCCTTCTCCTCCTGCCCCCAATCCCTCCCAGCATCAGAGTCTTTTCCAATGAGTCAACTCTTCACATGAGGTGGCCAAAGTACTAGAGTTTCAGCTTTAGCATCATTCCTTCCAAAGAAATCCCAGGGCTGATCTCCTTCAGAATGGACTGGTTGCATCTCCTTGCAGTCCAAGGGATTCTCAAGAGTCTTCTCCAACACCACAGTTCAAAAGCATCAATTCTTCGGCACTCAGCCTTCTTCACAGTCCAACTCTCACATCCATAAATGCTTTGACTAGACGAACGTTTGTTGGTAAAGTAATGTCTCTGCTTTTGAATATGCTATCTAGGTTGGTCATAATTTTCCTTCCAAGGAGTAAGCGTCTTTTAATTTCGTGGCTTCAGTCACCATCTGCAGTGATTTTGGAGCCCCATAAAATAAAGTCTGACATTGTTTCCACTGTTTCCCCATCTATTTCCCATGAAGTGATGGGACTGGATGCCATGATCTTCGTTTTCTGAATGCTGAGCTTTAAGCCAACTTTTTCATTCTCCACTTTCACTTTCAGCAAGAGGCTTTTTAGTTCCTCTTCACTTTCTGCCATAAGGGTGGTGTCATCTGCATATCTGAGGTTATTGATATTTCTCCCGGCAATCTGGATTCCAGCTTGTGCTTCTTCCAGTCCAGTGTTTCTCATGATGTACTCTGCATAGAAGTTAAATAAGCAGGGTGACAATATACAGCCTTGACGTACTCCTTTTCCTATTAGGAACCAGTCTGTTGTTCCATGTCCAGTTCTAACTGTTGCTTCCTGACCTGCATACAGATTTCTCAAGAGGCAGGTCAGGTGGTCTGGTATTCCCATCTCTTTCAGAATTTTCCACAGTTTATTGTGATCCACACAGTCAAAGGCTTTGGCATAGTCAATAAAGCAGAAATAGATGCTTTTCTGGAACTCTCTTGCTTTTTCCATGATCCAGCAGTTGTTGGCAATTTGGTCTCTGGTTCCTCTGCCTTTTCTAAAACCAGCTTGAACATCAGGAAGTTCACAGTTCACCTATTGCTGAAGCCTGGCTTGGAGAATTTTGAGCATTCCTTTACTAGCGTGTGAGATGAGTGCGACTGTGCAGTAGTTTGAGCATTCTTTGGCATTGCTTTTCTTTGGGATTGGAATGAAAACTGACCTTTTCCAGTCCTGTGGCCACTGCTGAGTTTTCCAAATTTGCTGGCATATTGAGTGCAGCACTTGCACAGCATCATCTTTCAGGATTTGAAAGAGCTCAACTGGAATTCCATCACCTCCACTAGCTTTGTTCATAGTGATGCTTTCTAAGGCCCACTTGACTTCACATTCCAGGATGTCTGGCTCTAGGTCAGTGATCACACCATCGTGATTATCTTCGTCGTGAAGATCTTTTTTGTACAGTTCTTCTGTGTATTCCTGCCACCTCTTCTTAATATCTTCTGCTTCTGTTAGGTCCATACCATTTCTGTCCTTTATGGAGCCCATCTTTGCATGAAATGTTCCCTTGGTATCTCTAATTTTCTTGAAGAGATGTCTGGTCTTTCCCATTCTGTTGTTTTCCTTTATTTCTTTGCATTGATTGCTGAAGAAGGCTTTCTTATCTCTTCTTGCTATTCTTTGGAACTCTGCATTCAGATGCTTATATCTTTTCCTTTTCTCCTTTGCTTTTTGCTTCCCCTCTTTTCACAGCTATTTGTAAGCCGTCCCCAGACAACCATTTTGCTTTTTTGCATTTCTTTTCCATGGGGATGGTCTTGATCCCTGTCTCCTGTACAATGTCATGAACCTCAATCCATAGTTCATCAGGCACTCTATCTATCAGATCTAGACCCTTACATCTATTTCTCACTTCCACTGTATAATCATAAGGGATTTGATTTCGGTCATACCTGAATGGTCTACTGGTTTTCCCTACATTCTTCAATTTCAGTCTGAATTTGGCAATAAGGAGTTCATGATCTGAGCCACAGTCAGCTCCTGGTCTTGTTTTTGCTGACTGTATAGAGCTTCTCCATCTTTGCCTGCAAAGAATATAATCAATCTTGTTTCGGTGTTGACCATCTGGTGATGTCCATGTATAGAGTCTTCTCTTGTATTTTTGGAAGAGGGTGTTTGTTATGACCAGTGCATTTTCTTGGCAAAACTCTATTAGTCTTTGCCCTGCTTCATTCTGTATTCCAAGGCCAAATTTTGTTGTTACTCCAGGTGTTTCTTGACTTCCTACTTTTGCATTCCAGTCCCCTATAATGAAAAGGACATCTTTTTTGGGTATTAGTTCTAAAAGGTCTTGTAGGTATTCATAGAACCGTTCAACTTAAGCTTGTTCAGCGTTACTGGTTGGGGCATAGACTTGGATTACTGTGATATTGAATGGTTTGCCTTGGAAACGAACAGAGATCATTCTGTTGTTTTTGAGATTGCATCCAAGTACTGCATTTCGGACTCTTGTTGACCATGATGGCTACTCCATTTCTTTTGAGGGATTCCTGCCCACAGTAGTAGATATAATGGTCATCTGAGTTAAATTCACCCATTCCAGTCCATTTTAGTTTGCTCACTCCTAGAATGTCGACATTCACTCTTGCCATCTCTTATTTGACCACTTTCCAGTTTGCCTTGATTCATGGACCTGACATTCCAGGTTCCTATGCAATATTGCTCTTTACAGCATCGGACCTTGCTTCTATCACCAGTCACATCCACAGCTGGGTATTCTTTTTGCTTTGGCTCCATCCCTTCATTCTTTCTGGAGTTATTTCTCCACTGATCTCCAGTAGCGTATTGGGCACCTACTGACCTGAGGAGTTTCTCTTTCAGTATCCTATCATTTTGCCTTTATCCTAAAATACATTGAATACTTTTATCAGATGCCTTTTATTTTTTATCAGAGCATACTTTACTTTGTGATCAGTGTAAATGAAGATTTCACATTTTGGTCAAATGCTTTGAGAACCAAATAATTGTTACTGGTCTATTCATAGTGCTATTAAGTGAATAATGATGCAGGTGCAATGAGCTCTTTCTCCTATTTGTTTCATTTTTCCTTCCCTCTACCACTGCTCCATAGGTCTTCCCCAGTGGCTCAGTCAGTAAAGAATCTCCCAGGAATGCAGGAGATTGCCTGCAATGTAAGAGGCCCAGGTTCAGTCTCTGAGTCAGGAAGATCCCCAGGAGAAGGAAAAGACAACCCACTCCAGTATTTTTGCTTGGGAAATCCCATAGACAGAGGAGGCTGGAGGGCTACGGTCCATGTGGTCACAAGATTTGGACACAACTTAGTGACTAAACCACCACCACTGCTCCAATACCTCCCACCCCCTAACCTCACAAAATTATTGGCAGCTGTTTTGTGGTGGCCACAGTTAACTGGTCAAGAGAATAGGCAAAGTTATTCTTCCATCAGCCACTTCCCCTTCCATTCCCTTACTCCCAGCCCTGCAGTTCTGCAGTTCAGCTGGCTGATGCTTAGCTTTTAGTTGAGATGGGATATGTGTTTTTAAACCAACTCTTCCTCCCAGCCCTGGATCCTGAATTTCAAGAGCCAGTTTTTTCTCACACGTCCACTGGGCGTGCAGGTAAAAAGATGAGCAACCTTTCAGGATGAGGTCCACGAACAATGTGTGAAATCCTGAAATTCTGCTCCCAAAGAAAACCTCCCCTGGGAAATCTAGTCCACTTATAGGATTCCAGTGGAGTCTTAGCTTAGGGCATTAACAATATCCCTTCTCTGCTTTAAAAGGGCGAAATGGTATCTTCACATCATTTCATGGCAAATAGACAGGGAAATAAAGGAAACAGTGACAGATTTTATTTTCTTGGGCTCCAAAATCACTACGGACTATGACTGCAGCCATTAAATTAAAAGATGCTTGCTCCTTGGAAGAAAAGCTATGACAAACTTAAATGAAAACCTGTTGCTGCTGCTGCTGCTGCTGCTGCTAAGTCGATTCAGTCGTGTCCAACTCTGTGCGACCCCATAGACGGCAGCCCACCAGGCTCCCCCGTCCCTGGGATTCTCCAGGCAAGAACCTGGAGTGGGTTGCCATTTCCTTCTCCAATGCATGAAAGTGATAAGTGAAAGTGAAGTCGCTCAGTTGTGTCCGACTCTTAGCTTCCCCATGGACTACAGCCTACAAGGCTCCTCCATCCATGGGATTCTCCAGGCAAGAGTACTGGAGTGGGTGCCATTGCCTTCTCTGAAATGAAAACCTAGATGGCATATTAACGGAGAAGCCAATGGCACCCCACTCCAGTACTCTTGCTTTGAAAATCCCATGGACAGAGGAGCCTGGTAGGCTGCAGTCCATGGGGTTGCACAGAGTCGGACACGACTGAAGCAACTTAGCAGCAGCAGCAGATGGCGTATTAAAGAGCAGAGACATCACTTTGCTGACAAAGGTCTGTATAGTCAAAGCTATGGTTTTTCCAGTAGTCATGCACAGATGTGAGAGTTGGACCATAAAGAAGTCTGAGCAGCAAATAATTGAAGTTTTTGCATTGTGGTGCTGGAAAAGACAAGGAGTCCCTTGGACTGCAAGGAGATCAAACCAGTTAATCCAAACAGAAATCAACCCTGAATATTCACTGGAAGGACTGATGCTGAAGCTGAAACTCTAATACTTTGGCCACCTGATGCGAAGAGGCAACCCATTACAAAAGACCCTGATGCTGGGAAAGATTGAGGGCAGGAGGAGAAGGGGATGACAGAGGATGAGATGGTTGGAGGGCATCACCAACTCAATGGACCCGAGTTTGAGAAAACTCCAGGAGATGTGGACAGGGAAGCCTAGCATGCTGCAGTGCATGGAATCACAAAGAGTCAGACACAACTTAGCAACTGAACAACAAAATAGTATCTTATGTCCCTTTCTGTTTCCCTGCAAGGACCTCCTGAATTCTTGAGTTTAGGTTTGCTGCTTCATTTCACTCCTAGTCTTTCATTCTCTTCTTCCAATTAAGCATTATTCCCCAGAACCTTAGACTCTTCCAAAATTATTCATCCTACCCCAGTGTAACACTCTGGTACCAGGAGGTAATCTGAATGATACAAATTGGCTTGCTCTAGCCTACTTACCCATTCTGCTCTCTCCACGCCCAGCCCCTCTTCACTGTGATTACCATCTATGATTCTACTTTGGGCTTCCCAAGTGGCACAGTGGTAAAGAACCTGCCTGCCAACATAGGAGACACAAGAGACATAGGTTTCATCCCTAGGTTGGGAAGATCCCCTGGAGTAAGAAATGGCAACCCACTTCAGTATTCTTGCCTGGAGAATCCCATGGACAGAGAAGCCTCAAAGAGTGAGACTGAGCACAAGCATGAATTCTACTTTACTCCAAACGGGCTTCCCTTGTGGCTCACCTGGTAAAGAATTTGCCTGCAATGTGGGAGACCTGGGTTCAATCCTTGGGTTGGAAGATCCCCTGGAGAAGGGAAAGGCTACCCACTCCAGTATTCTGGCCTGGGGAATTCCACGAACTGTAGAGTCCATGGGGTCACAAACTGTCGGACATGACTCAGCCACTTTTACTTATTCCAAAGGCATCTTGTGCCTGGACCTCTTTCCCAATATTCAGGCTCAGTATATCTATTTGTTGAAAACAGTCTAAATGCTAACTTTTTTGTTGTGTTTGAAGTATTTTACAAGTAGTAAATTCCTCATATTCATTTGGATGAACATATGTAACAAGCAAAATGGGAGAAGCATAATATCCAGACTCAGCCCATGGAATGTAAGTTATCCCACAAATTTAGCATGTACACTAGTTCTTCTCTGGCTTTTAATTATGATGTCATGCAGTGAACTCACCACCTCAGTTCTTTTGAGTGCTTTCTCCTTGACGGAAATAAATTTTGTTTTCAATGACCTGGCCACCAACGAGTCCATCCAGGGGCCCGGGATCCCAGGGGGCCCAGCTCTGCTCCAGAGTCATATTGGTAAGAACTTTGGGGCTTAGTTGGATTCAGATTCCAAACCTCCTACCAACCAAACCTCTGCTGTAGTTCAGGACACAAACTGCCAGTCTGGATTGATGCTGCTGGAGCAAGGTCAACCTCAAGCTCTGATTCTCTCTCCTGTGGTCAATTCTCCTTGTCTGAGTTTCCTTAGAGAAGCAAACACTTAAAAACTATTTTTTTTTAATTTTGATACAGTTTTTCAAGGTTACTTTCCATTTACAGTTATTGAAAAATTATTGGCTCTATTACCCATGTTGTACAACATCTAAGAGTTTGAGCCTGTCTTACACCCAATAGTTTGTGCCTCCTACTTCTTACCCCTATATTCCCCCTTCCCACTCTCCACTGTGTAACTACCAATTTGTTCTCTATATCTGTGAGTTTGCTCTTTTGTTATGTTCACTAGTCTATTGTATTTTTTAGATTCCACATGTAAGTGATATTATACAATATTTATCTTTCTCTGTCTGACTTATTTCACCTATCATAATGTCCTCCACGGAGAAGGCAACAGCAACCCACTCCAGTACTCTTGCCTGGAAAATCCCATGGACGGAGGAGCCTGGTAGGCTGCAGTCCATGGGGTCGCTAAGAGTCGGGCACGACTGAGCAATTTCACTTTGACTTTTCACTTTCATGCATTGGAGAAGGAAATGGCAACCCACTCCAGTGTTCTTGCCTGGAGAATCCCAGGGACAGAGGAGCCTAGTGGGCTGCCGTCTATGGGGTCGCACAGAGTCGGACACGACTGAAGCGACTTAGCAGTAGCAGCATGAAACCTCGAGCTCTCCCCAGAAAATGCAGTTTGAGAACAATTCATAAAGAACAATCGAATGTGGTAATTGATAGAATAGAACAAACCTCCCCCGCATCTAGGAGGGTGGTGTCTGCTCTCTACCTATAAATGAGCCAGCCTTCCTATGATGTGAAAATGCCATTAATCTACGTTGAAGTCATAAGTTCTGTGCCATTTTTTTCTGGAAACCAGTGTGGCATAATGATTAAGTGCCTTGGAGCTCTGGAGTCAATCAGAACTGTGTTAAAAACCAAGCCCTGTCATTTCCTAGAATTGTGTCCATGGGCTCATTGTTTAACCTGTCCTGGAACTTAGTTTGATCTTTTGCAGACCTCAGATTAATGTATATCAACCTCATATTCGTAGGGTTGTTGAGAGAAAGGAATGACAAACTGTGAGACTCTTCTAAACCAAGACGGCAGCACAGCCAGTGCAAATCTCTTCACAATGGGCTGTCCTAAACCTTAATGTATATATTAAATAAAGCTTATGTCACAGAAAGTGCACAACACATTTTCCCATTTTTAGAACCGGTTTTAGCATTGTTGATTTACACTAAGCCAGTTATGCTTGCTTTAAAATTCTCTTATGAAAGAGTACCTCTTCTGAACAAGAAGGAGCCACTCAGTTCTGTGCCTATGGAACAGAGATACTAGCTGTAGCAACTCCTTTGCAAATATGATGTCGTAACTCTGAAAATAAGCTTGAATTCTGTTTAATGCCCATAATCTCTCTTAGTATCTTCGCAGATGCAGTATCTACTGAATTCCTAACATCATCCTTGGCATGGTGTTAGGACTTGATAATAAAATCCTTATAGTTTTTGTTCAGTTAACTTGGAGATCTTTTATTTACAATATTTTGTTCCTCCTTTAAGAGCAAGAACACCTCAGCAGTTAAAAACAGTAATTTGCGGGACTTTCCTGGCAGTCTAGTGGTTAAGACTCTGTGCTTCCAGTGCAATGGGCACAAGTTTGATCCCTGGTCAGGGAACTAAGATCACATATGCTGTGCAGTGCAGCAAAAAAAAAAAACAGTAATTTTGTTCTATGTACTATAAGCAGCATTATGAAGCAAACCAAACAGTATGGCCAAAACTAATCAGTACCCACCCCCTACAGAACCATATGATGAAGGTGGATCCCCTCTTGATTGGTAGGGTTGTGCATACCTGTATTGATCAAGATAGTGGCTGCAGCCTCTTTGTGTTGCATGTATAGACACAGTCTCAAGGTCACGTAGACCTTGGCATTTACTGAAAAACTACCTAAGTCTCTAGAAGCGTGTAAATAGTTTGAAATGGTTTCTGATAGGATGTTAACCCCATTCTTGTGGGCACCTACCAAATTTCTGTCACTGGATCAGAAGTAACTAGTCTAAGGGCATGGGTATATTAATAAGTCCCTTCAGCAGAGAATTTAAAGGTTTTTGTGTCTTCTGTATTTCCTGATCATTTATCAAATTCGGTCTGACACAGGTATTTCACTGGTCATTGTTTTTTGTTCAACAGACTTCAGAGTTCAGCCCATTCCACTGCCTTTTATTGCTTGCTGTTTTTAAGGAGATGCCTCAGTAGAAACCTCCTTTTTCTGTACAGCGTAATTATTGAAGCACATAAAGTGGTTATAGCTGGAATTTATCACTTTCAGGTGGAAATACTCCCAGCCAAATAAAAGATAGAGTAGGAATACCAGACGCGATTTATAACAGGCTCACTGACATTTTGTGTCAAGAAGCTCTACCAATGAATAAGCATCAAGTCATAAATCTCTGTAAACGTGATTAAAGCAAGCAAGTTATTCTTTGAGGGGACACCATAATAAAAGAATGTTGTGATGCAAAGCAGGAAAATTCTGTTGACAAAAATCACCAAAAACAGCTGTCAGTAAAATTTACAAACAGCTTGTTTTAAATTCTGTTGAATTCCAGCAGCTGTTTGTTTGCACATAAAGTGTTCATTTACGAAACAAGAATTGGCCCTAGTTTGGGTTCCATTGTGTTTCAAAATTTTGTTATTGGTTTAATCAAAATTCATACAATAATTTAAATTTCTTTCCAAGGCCTAGTGAGAGGTAATCAGTATATTTAAGTATACCTTAGACACAGTATATGTTCAATAAATAGTGAAATAAATGAGTGAATAACTGTATACCACTGTCCCTGAAATTACAAAGTGCATTTCAGCTTTTTTTCCATTCACATATACTGTTTTGAAAATTATAGTTTGTTCAAATTGAATTCATTTTGTTAGTGTTGGTATAACCCTTAATAGCCCATCAGAAATAGATTTTAGAGTTTAGAACATTTAATTAAAATTTAGTTACTATGTAAAGTCAGTCTGTGAGAGCAAGTTTATCAAATCTCTCAATATTTTGCATACGCCTTCACTTAGTTGCTTTTCTCACTATTTAAAAGATAGTTTATATATTTCTTCATCTGTGAAGCAGGGATAATAGAAAATACTTCATTGCTATTGTACAGATAAAGTAAACTAATACCCTTAGCACAGTCCTTGATTGATACATTGTAAATTCTTAATACTATCACTTATTACTGTACAAAACTCTAGGTTCAAGAATAATAAAGTGATAAGAAATTTATTCTTAAGTAATAAGAATGACAATATCCTCTTCAAAGCTCAGATCAGAATCCAGTATGTTTCAACTTTTAAAAATATATGTTCCCTCAGCCTCTCTTTCTGTGTGTGTGTGTGTGTGTGTGTGTGTGTATGTATGTATGTGGCACTAGTGGTAAAGAATCTACCTCCCAAAGCAGGAGACTCAAGAGACACAGGTTCAATTCCTGGATCAGGAAGATCCCCTGGAGAAGGAAATGGCAACCCCCTCCAGTACTCTTGCCTGGGAAATTCCATGGACAGAGGAGCCTGGCGGGTTACAGTCCACTTGGTGGCAAAGAGTCGGATACGACTAAGTGATTGAGAACACACATGCAGTTTTTAGATGTTAATTGGGCGATTGGGAAGTTGCCTCAAATGATAAAAGCTTATCTTAAAAATAACCATACTAACACTTTTCATTGTTAAGCCAGACATACACAATGATAATCTTTACAAGAATTATTCAAATCATTGAGAAAAATATACAGTCATTCCTCAACATGGGGCAGTAGTCATAGGGTAGGGAGGGGATGATTGGTTCCAGGAACCGCCATGGATACCAAAATCCGAGGTTGCTCAAGTGTCATGTAAGCCCTCTGCGTGTGCGGGTTCCGTATCCAAGGATAAACCAACCTTGGACCATGTACCAAGTTTGGGACCCACAGTTGGTTGAATCTGAGGATACAGAACCCACAGATAAGAAGGTACAACTGTACATTTACTAAAAGAATTCTATGTGTAAGTGGACCTGCACAGTTCAAACCCCTGTCATTCAACAGTCAACTCTATCTACTGGTTTTTAATTTCCAAAAAGAGTCTATAGAATGCAGACTTACCATATAATCTTAACAATCACCTAATGGTACAGATGTCATTATCTCTTCAGTAGACAGAAAAGAGGCTTCAGATTGTTTAGTTATCATCCCAATGACACACAGTTTATAAATGGCAGAGGTGGGAAATAGATCCAGGTCTGCCTGTCTTCAAAACCCAAGTTTTAAGCACCTGCATAATCTACTTTTAATTAAATTTAACTTCCAAGGATTTTTAAGTCCAAATTAAAGACCAGAGCGCATACTGACTTTCAGCACAATTCTTCATTATAAAATTATAAAAGAAGTTTAATTCATAGTCTTTTCCCTCAAGAGAATTTACTGTCTACAGATAAGCCTAATATAAGAAACAATACAAATTATATGAGACAGGTTATAATTAAGTGTTTCATTATGCAGTGCATCTGTAAGTATCACAAATGTCAGAGAATAGAGTGTTTAAAATTGCTTATAAGAGACTGGGGTGATGGTGGATGTTTTTATGGGAGAGGTCAAAGTGGGAGTTCAGTCTTGGAAGATAAAAGTTTGAAGTAGTAGGAAGGCAGAGGAAGATTATTTCAAATGGGCAAAATCATATAACAAAGAGACACATAATGGGGGAACATTGGCACCAGTTTGACTAGAACAAAAACATTAGATTGAAGCATACGAAATGACTGTTTTTGTAGGTCAAAATTGGTCAGGTAACAGCAATTTCAGCTGGCTCGAGCTGCTGCTGCTAAATCGCTTCAGTCTAATACATATTAAATAGTAGTGATTATGTATAGTGCATGAAAGTGAAAGTTGCTCAGTTGTGTCTGACTCTTTTCAACCTGATGGACTATACAGTCCATGAAATTCTCCAGGCCAGAATACTAGAGTGGGTAGCCTTTCCCTTTTCCAGGGGATCTTCCCAACCCAGGGATCGAACTCAGGTTTCCCACATTGCAGGTGGATTCTTTAGCAGCTGAGCCACAAGGGAAGCCCATGTATAATACATAGCTGAGTGCAATAAAGAATTTCTGGAATTTGGGAGAGGAGTCCATGAAAAGCCACTTTCTTGAGATGGAAGCAAGCAGGAATGAATTAATAATGGCTGAGATTATTATTTGCTCATTTATGCACTGTAAGAGAGATTTGGAAATAGGTTGCTTAGATGTTCAAATAAAAGCCCTGGTTCAATTAAAGCAAATTGAGTAAAATTAAAGGACTGAATTTTTTTTTAAACTTGCCTTTTCAAGGCAACTTGAGCATGAGAATAAAAATTAACTCACATTATTAAAAACAACAATTCACATTTATATGGTTTTGGCATCTATCAATGATGTGTGGTAGCTGGTTTATACAGGTTCAAAAGATCCAACACTAAATTTGTAGGAATTTTACTAGCTATTTGTTAAACATAGCCATTATCAAAACAACATATTATGTAAGCTTAGAATTAAATAAATTGTTTCTTAAAAGTAGTAAATATTTAAAACTCATCACGTCCTAAGTGTGTTACTACATTTAAAAATTATCTATCTTCTTAGTGTGAATTATATGTTTTAGAAATTTCTATGATGAACATGCTATAGTACATAAAGGTGTGGCCCTGCACATTTCTTGCCAATTTCATGATCAGTAACCTCCTCTTGGTGGCTTGAAATCTATGTTGCTTCTTGCTTGCTTGCTTGCTAAGTCGCTTCAGTCGTGTCTGACTCTGTGCAACCCCATAGACAGCAGCCCACCGGGCTCACCCATCCCTGAGATTCTCCAGACAAGAACACTAGAGTGGGTTGCCATTTCCTTCTCCAATGAGTGAAAGTGAAAAGTGAAAATGAAGTCCTGCAGTCATGTCCAACTCCTAGCAACCCCATGGACTGCAGCCTAGCAGGCTCCTCCGTCCATGGGATTTTCCAGGCAAGAGTACTGGAGTGGGGTGCCATCGCCTTCTCCGGAAATCTATGTTAGTTACAGATTAATATGTCATGTCTGTAATTCTTATATTATGAATTGGCACAAAAAATTGATGATTTGTTTTTCCAGTATTCAAAACTAAGTCAGCAAACAATTCATTCACATCACTGATAAACAGGTTTCACTTTATCTTATTCATGAATTTAACACGAATATCAACCAATATGTGTGGAATTATGCTCAGAAAGCCAGTTATTCAACGTTTACCAGCAGAACAGTGCATCTTCCCATCTGGTGTCTCCCTTCTCATCCCCACCCTCCACCCACCACACACATCCCCACCCCCTGCCATGAATGTCTTCAGGCTACATTTCACGTTCATTCACAGACCTGGTGTTGTTGGCTATAGTACTGGTGTCTAGCTATTCCCTCTTCCCAGGCTTTGACTCAGAGTCCCACAGTGATTCCTGCTGCCATATGCTCTGAGATCCTGAGATTCTTACTCCTTTGGGTTCCACAACCCCAGTCCAAAGCTGTCTCTAGTGGCTACCTTTGAAAGGTTCTCTGGGTCAACACTGCTTTATTAAAATAGGAAGATTTCCTTTTCTGCAATATTGTACCTGGGAGCTTCCCTGATAGCTCAGTTGGTAAAGAATCCTCCTGCAATGCAGGAGACCCGGGTTCGATTCCTAGGTTGGGAAGTTTCCCTGAAGAAGGGATAGGCTACCCACTCCAGTATTCTTTGCTTCCCTTGTGGCTCAGCTGGTAAAGAATCCGCCTGCAGTGCTGGAGACCTGCGTTCAATCCCTGAGTTGGGAAGATCCTCTGGGAAAGGGAGAGGCTACCCACTCGAGTATTCTGGCTTGGAGAATTCTACCAGCTGTATAGTCCATGGGGTCACAAAGAGTCAGACATGATCAAGTCACTTTCACTTTCAATATTGTACCTATTCTGAACTAATTATGTTGCCTCGTGCCTTAAGTATCTCCCAAAAATAATATATGAAGTTGACTCTTCTGGTTTTGCTGTGCTTTTTATGTTCACATCACACATTTCTGAGGGCTGGTTTGGAGAAGCACCTCCTAACCTACTTGACCTTCTCTGTGTGTTTCTAGCAGGTGTTACTAGCTAATACACTGTTCATTTAACTTATTTATCTGATTTAATATTTGTATTTCCTTATGGAATGTATCGGAGAAGGCAATGGCACCCCACTCCAGTACTCTTGCCTGGAAGATCCCACGGATGGAGGAGTCTGGTAGGCTGCAGTCCATGGGGTCGCTAGGAGTTGGACACGACTGAGTGACTTCACTTTCATGCATTGGAGAAGGAAATGGCAACCCACTCCAGTGTTCTTGCCTGGAGAATCCCAGGGACAGGGGAGCCTGGTGGGCTGCCGTCTCTGGGGTCGCACAGAGTCAGACACGACTGAAGCGACTTAGCAGAAGCATGGAATGTATGCTCCAGGAGAGCAGAGGGCTTTTTTGTCTACTCATTTCTATAACCCCAGCACACAGAACAGCACTGGGGGCTTAATAGGTATTTACAAAAATGAATGAATGGGGACAACGTGACAGATCTTATGCCGTAGTCAGAATTAGCTTGGCCCTTTGATGCTAAGGACATTATTTCTGGACCAAATTTGCTCTACATTCCCTTTAATTAAGAAAAGGTTTTTGGTTTTTATTTTTCTGTTTTTCCTCTAGAGATTCCTAAATCATTTGTGCCCGCTACTGTGCTGTGCTTAGTCACTCAATCATGTCTGGCTCTTTGCAACCCCATGGGCTGTAGCCCACCAGGCTTCTCTGTCCATGGGGATTCTCCAGGCAAGAATACTGCAGTGAGTTGCCATGCCCTTTTCCAAGGGATCTTCCCAACCCAGAGATTAAACCCAGGTCTCCTGCACTGTAGGCAGATTCTTTACCGTCTGAGTCACCTGGGAAGCCCAAGAACTGAAGTGGGTAGCCCATCTCTTCTCCAGGGGATCTTCCCAACCCAGGGATCAAACCCAGGTCTCCTGCATTGCAGGCAGATTCTTTACCAACTGAGCCACCAGAGAAGCCCCATTTGTGCCCTACAAGTTCTCTAAATATGATTAAACTCTTTTCCTTGGTGGGTGTTCCTTAGACTCCCCTCCCCACACCATTCCCTAGTCATACATAGAGTTGTAACTGGAAAGTTATAATGTAACCTAACTGTCTAAAGAGAAATAAAACCTATGAGCCTGTAAAATCAGAATGTTTTTAAAAAAAATTATTGTCTTAATGGTTCAAATCAGAATTTCTTTTGTGAGATGGTTTGGTAAAATTCTTGATAAGATGTTTGGCTAAGAAAGGTAATCATAAAAGCTAAAGCAGCAACAGGCAGTGTTTAAACTACTATGGACAAGGAGAAAAAAAAATTAGCTTTGGGGCCTGGAAAGGAGGAAATGGGGGAGGCGGGGACAGAAAGAAGAACCAACAAGACTGTCACGGAATAGGGCTTGCAACAAGAAAAGGCAGCCAATGAAGAGTCCCAGGAGTTGGACGGTGAGAACTTTAAGAACAAGTCCTTAATAATGGAACTCTTTTAGCCAGCTATAGGATTACTATGGAAACAAATCTGAATTCCATGGACTTATGGGGCCTGGCTCCCTGAAAAATGCTATGGATGCTCTCTATGTACACTGAGGTAGAGATAATGGTATTTCATGTCTCTTATGCCAGTGAAGTAGCGAACATATTTTTGCTTACAGATCAGAGCACATCATCATATGCTGCCCAGCCCACCACACCAAAAAAAAAAAAAAAATACAGATAGGAGCTGGCTGACAAACTGAGACCTTGAAATGATGTAGAAAGTATGAAATTGTTAGCAAAATGGTGAGAGCCCAGATTTGAGCAAGTAATGGCACCCCACTCCAGTACTCTTTCCTCGAAAATCCCATGGATGGAGGAGCCTGGTAGGCTGCAGTCCATGGGGTCTCGAAGAGTCGGACACAACTGAGCAACTTCACTTTCACTTTTCATTTCATGCACTGGAGAAGGAAATGGCAACCCACTCCAGTGTGCTTGCCTGGAGAATCCCAGGGACAGGGGAGCCTGATGGGCTGCCATCTATGGGATCGCACAGAGTCGGACACGACTGAAGTGACTTAGCAGCAGCAGCTTGGAAATCTAATCTTTTGTTTTATCTCAGTAGGGCCACCGGGTAAGAAGATTCTGGGTTTTTTGTTGTTTTATTATTATTTTTTAAACATCAGATACTTTCTGCCCCCAAAGGGAAACATTTTGTTCACAGAACAAGAAGGACAAAGGCTGTGGTGTTGGAAGATGTTTCAGGCTTCTAGCATTTCACCTTCAAAACCATCCAAACAGCCCACCAAATGTGTGCTTATTCTGCAAGAGGCAAGAGACGAGAGTCTGTGTGGGTAAAAAACATTACCTGAAATTTTTTTCTGATTATATTATCTTCTCAATAGAGTTCTATTTTCACATTCAATGACATGATGTCCAAGATTTTCACACCTTTCTGGCTTATTACTTTAGGTGAATGTGGGTGCTATGATGGCAGTAATTATCAAAACCCAGAAAGAACAGGAAAAGGAAAAAGACCATTTATTTTCCAGCTATTTTTAATGGGTAAGACTACTTATAACAAAAAAGAGAAATATACTTCAAATGTATACGTATTTTTAAAAGGATTGATGTGCATCTTTGGGGTAGGAGTAGGGAGATAAAAAAATAGGAGAGATGGAATGACAACTAATGAATAGGCTAAGAAACAAAAACAAACCAAAAATGAAAACAGGACATTGTACTTGAGACTTGGTCCAGAGCAGAGGGTGCAGGTTCAATCCCTAGTCAGGGAATGAAGGTTCCACGTGTTGCCTGGCACAGCCAAAAAATTATATATATATAATAAAAAGATACATGGTCAAGCCCTTGCCCTGCCATTTGCTAATACTCTGACTTTAGTTAAGTCATTCAACGCATCTCACGCATCACATGGTTCTTGAGCATGTATGTGCCATCACTCTGTTAGGTGCTGGAAAACCAATCTCTCTCCCACCCCCGTCACAGATTTTATTATCTCTGCTTCCCTTGTATTAACTCTATAATAGGAATAATAATAATTACCTTCTCATAGTGTTGCTGTGAGAATCAAATAAGAGTATCTTATGTAAAAACAGTATGTAAGCTATACACACCAATGATTATTATAAAGCTGTGACAAACCTGAACAGTGTTATTAAAAAGCAAAGACATCACCTTGCTGACAAAGGTCCATAGTCAAAGCCATGGTTTTTCCAGGAGTCATGTACAGATGTGAGTAAGACCATAAAGAAAGCTGAGCACCAAAGAATTGATGCTTTCAAACTGTGGTGCTGGAGAAGACTGCTGAAACTCTCTTGGACTGCAAGGACATCAGACCAAATATTTCTCCTTATCTGACCTCAAAATAAGAGGTACTCAACCAACTCTACTGAATTTCAATTTGTTAAAATTGAAACAAATTTTTTAAACTTCAATTGTCAGTGCACAATGCCTTCTGCTGAAGTAAATATCTTCTTTAAAAAAAAAAGTAAATCCATCAAGATTTTGTGCAACTCCCATTATGATCAATAGACAATGTGGCTTGCTTTGAAATTTTTCATCTGGATTTCATTTCCAAGTAGGAATTAAATTTCCTTTCTTGAATTGTAAGGTGCCAGAATAAATCGTTGAAGCACTGGGGGAGAATCACAAAATCACACTCATTCTGTTCTAATACTAGAACCACAGACAAAACAACCCTCTATAATTTAGAGATATCCTCAGACATAGGTAGTTTTTAATTACATAACATCATTACGACATAGTTAAAAATGTATCTAAAGATATTTTTTTTAATATTGAATTAAAATAACAAAAAAATAAAAACAAACAAAATAGCAATTTAAGACTGGTTCCAAATAGGAAAAGGAGTACGTCTAGGCTGTATATTGTCACCCTGCTTATTTAACATCTATGCAGAGTACATCATGAGAAACACTGGGCTGGAGGAAGCACAAGCTAAAATCAAGATTGCCAGGAGAAATATCAACAACCTTAGATATGCAGATGACACCACCCTTATGGCAGAAAGTGAAGAGGAACTCAAAAGCCTCTTGATGAAAGTGAAAGAGGAGAGTGAAAAAGTTGGCTTAAAGCTCAACATTCAGAAAACTAAGATCATGGCATCTGGTCCCATCACTTCATGGGAAATAGATGGGGAAACAGTGGAAACAGTGTCAGACTTTATTTCTGGGGCTCCAAAATCACTGCAGATGGTGACTGCAGCCATGAAATTAAAAGACGCTTACTCCCTGGAAGAAAAGTTACGACCAAACTAGATAGCATATTGAAGAGCAGAGACATTACTTTGCCAAAAAAGGTTCGTCTAGTCAAGGCTATGGTTTTTCCAGTGGTCATGTATGGATGTGAGAGTTGGACTGTGAAGAAAGCTGAGCGCTGAAGAATTGATGCTTTTGAACTGTGGTGTTGGAGAAGACTCCTGAGAGTTCCTTGGACTGCAAGGAGATCCAACCAGTCCATTCTACAGGAGACCAGCCCTGGATGTTCTTTGGAAGGAATGATGCTAAAGCTGAAGCTCCAGTACTTTGGCCACCTTATGCAAAGAGTTGACTCATTGGAAAAGACTCTGATACTGGGAGGGATTGGGGGCAGGAGGAAAAGGGGATGACAGAGGATGAAATGGTTGGATAGCATCACTGACTCGATGGACATGAGTTTGAATGAACTCCAGGAGTTGGTGATGGACAGGGAGGCCTGGCATGATGTGATTCATGGGGTGCAAAGAGTCGGACATGACTGAGTGACTGAACTGAACTGAACTCAGGGAATAAATTTAATATCAAGTCAAACAGAACCATAGCCCCATATCCTCTCTTATTCTCATTCACATGCTGTATTTCTTTAAATAAAATTCTAGCACTAACATATTTGTAGCTCAAGCAATCTTGACAAGCTCTGCTCTGCTAAGTGTTCTATAATTAATCAAAAATTGTTAAGTATTACTTGAAATGAGTATTTCTTTTAAATATTACTTGCTGACAAGCACATCAGTTTTGAAGTAGTGGTAGTACCTATTTTAAATAGTATTTGATCCATGGATCTTCTAAATAAAGTTGCCACTAACTTTTGAAAATAAAAGTTACCATAAGACATCATTTTCTTTCTTACAAACTGAAATATGCCTGCAGACATGAATAAATTGGTTTATGTATGCATTTCTATATTGTGCTTTACTTAAATTTACAACCAAGTAAACACAGAACAAACCACTACATAATACAACCAAGATCAAAGGCAAATAAAAGGAATAGTGTGTGCATACATATATTATTGTAGTAGGATAAAAGATTAAACTGACTCATTCTTAAATTCACAAGGTTGAAGAGTTACAGACTTTAGAAATATAGGAAAGAGTTTTTTCTGCAGTAAATTATTGCAGACAATTGAACATTTCAAAGTGTGAACAACTAGGCCTATGTAAGCATAAAGAATAAACAGATCACTAAATTTGGTTTATGTAGTGTTTAAGCATGGTGTGATATATGTGATGGCTTAGTTCTGTGTGAACATGAATCAAGACGTCCGCATCCTGTCAAAGTAACAATCGACCCAACCTTGCTAAGAGAGTAATATGATTTCCAAGTAACGCACTTCTTAAAGAATGAATTTAAGGAGAAAAATGGCACTTTGGAAGAGAAGTACAATCATATTCCAAATAGATTGTACTACAGCCTCTGTATTTTAAGTAGCTTCACTTATCATCTTTATGTACTACTTAATACAAATAGTTTATTTATTAAAATGCCTAATGAAAATTTGAATACAAATATGGTACTCATTATTTTACAAGGTTTGGTATGTTTTTTAATACAGTAAAAGTTAAAAATATTCATCTTTGTGAAAATCAATATTTTAACTCACTGAAATAAGTACAGGAAGAGCAATTTTATAATTGTGACTATGTTTTTAAAATAATGAACCTTTTATTGCTTTCCAACATGACTTTAGAAAGGATTACAGCTCTTTTTTTTATTACTCATATTCTGCATAAACAGAATATGAAACAAAGAATGTCATGAAACAATTTATAAAAGTATATAATCACAGTCAATGATTTACTTAATATTTAAATGAAATATAATAAAATCCTGTATAAATTATGTTTTTATGAGGAATAATCATTTCACATCTTATATTGAAGCTACATCCATCACTGGTGAGATTTTCTTTAAAATACTCCATTAAGATCAATTGTAAGGTACCTGAAGGAAATAAACTGCAAATACGGATCTCTTCTTAAGATTCAAATTCAACCTAACATTTATGAATAATATTTCTGTTGCACATCTATCTTAGAACTAGGGGTGAACAAAAAACCCAGTATTAATGACCCAGGGTTCATTAGAAAGTACTGGAAGGGTAGGTGCCAATAGTTTTTATTCCTCACTTGTATGGATGATCTTGACTGAATCACAATGAGCAAAGCTGTTTAGTCAGTCATATCCTCCTTTTCAATTACTTAAGTCGAGAAGAGACTGAAAATTTATTCTGGTGATGATTTTCTCTGATACTTAGAATTAACAAGAAGAATACATCGAATAGAAAGAGATTCCATTTCAATTCCAGAATTAAAAGGAAGGATATGAGAGATTTATTTCCACATGTTGCAGAATAGCAATGCAACAAGAATGGCTTCCTCCATGTAGTACCTGTTCAGTTTGTTAAAACTCGACTTTCATGTAGGAAAACAAAACGTTTTTGGTCAAATAAGTATCAATATTTGAAAGATCTTTCCAGGGAAATCAATCCTGAATACTCTTGGAAGGACTGATGCTGAAGCTGAAACTCCAGTATTTTGGTCATCTGATGCCAACAGCCAACTCATTGGTTTTTTTTTTTTTTATTATTGTTTTTGAGCCTGTAAGAAAAAGATAATAAACAGTTATGATATGAAACCCTTCCTGAGAAGAACGTTAACCATTACTAGGGAGACCAAGGATACCAGTTTCTGTTCCATACTATTGCAACCAGGCTTAAACACTTTGCAGAAGTGCATTTCTGGTCCTACCCCAGCCATAAATAGGTATCTCTTATTACATCACAGAAAACCCAACTCCATCAACAAGATTTGAGATTTCCAACTCATTGGAAAAGTCCCTGATGCTGGGAAAGATTGAGGGCAGAGGGAGAAGTGGTCATCAGAGGATGAGATGGCTGGATGGCATCACTAATGCAATAGACAAACTGGGGACTAATACCAAATAGTGTCAGATCCTGGAGACCCTCTTGGGGTGGGGGGGGGAGGTACAGAAAAAGGAATGAGCCAGAGCTATTTCAAATCTCAGTATTCTGAAAGGGGAAGGTCCACTTGGGGTAAAGTATCCACCTGCCAACCCAGGAGCCACAGGATATGCGGGTTTGATTCCTGGGTCAGGAAGATTCTCTGGAGGTAGAAATGGCAACCCACTCCAGTATTCTTGCCTGGGAAATCCCGTGGACAGAGCAAGGTAAGCTATAGTCCATGGTCTTAAAAGAGACTTGACTAAGGTACTAAACAATAAAAAAACGGTCTACTTGAGGTGGGTCCTCTTAACTCCAGGGCAGAATTTCATAATAAATACTAATGTAGGAGAATGAAAAGAAAAAAAAAAAAAAAAGAGGAGAAGGAGAAAGAAGAAGAGGGCGATAAAAGAGATATGATGGTTCTTTAACTTAAAAAATGAAATCAAAATTGTGAAAATAAATTATTCAACAACAGTTAGGTTATAACTGCAGTTACATGTTCATCTTTAGAATGAACAAAGTATGAGCCAAAACTTCACTGCTTTGGGGTGTAACATGGCAAAGAAATGTTTTTGATAGTCAGACATGGCATTCTTAATCCATGTTTTAATCCATGTATGGGCCTCTCTTAATCCTTTGATAGTCAAATAGTTCTTTTTGGAGCTCCTCCCTTGTCATCATGCCTACTACTTTTTTTGCTCCTCTCCAGTGGTTGGGTAGTGAAATTGGCATTTGCTCAAGATTCTAGCAGTTATCTATTATCACTTTCAGTGACTTCATGGAAGTTTGCATTTTATGCAATATTTGTATTTTCACTTTGAATTTGATTTGCTGTTGCATTTATATCATATTCTCCAGATGCTGATGTTTTAAGCAGTGGGGAAAATGAATCTAAGTGTGCAGAATTCTGTTCCATTTGAGTGAGTACTAATTTTACAAATGGCCAGTTTTGTATTATGTATTTGTAAGTGTTTTGTATTTTCTTTCCTATACAATCCTGTACACATCCAGGCATTTGATTATGAAAACTCAAAAGAAATACCTCTTTGATCTCTAAATAATCAAGAATGGCTTGTCTTTCTGAACATCCTACAAATGACTCGATTTTTATATAGATGAAATGTTATCATTGAGAAGTATGTTTCTATTTCATCCTCAGAAATTTTTTATGCTATTCTCATGTCATAATAGTACATCTTTGCAATATATGTCTAGTCTTTAGCAAGTTAATTCTTTATCTCAAAATTTAACTTAAAAAAATAGCAGAAATATAATTACTTATCCACTATCTGGTGAGTTGTCAACAAACAAACAAAAGAGTCTCTATTTTAATTGCTTTTCTTTGTGGCAGTTTAAATTGGTTAAAAAATGATTAGTCAGATTGTCAACTTTGTTGTTTGTACAAATATACGTAGGGAAAGGGTAACTATAAATTATGACAATTTGAAATGCAATTATAATCTCATGATACAATGCATATTCACAGTCAGAAAAATATAACATTGGCAAGAGACTTGTTGCTAGGAAATAAAGCTCTCACTACCAATTAGTATTCCTGGAAGTTTTCTATTAAATGAGTGTATTATTTCATTTTGAAAGTTTCTCTGGATTAATTTGGAAAATCAAATGGGGTTTACATAAGAACTAAGGGGATAAAAAAATAGTAAGTCAAACTTAAATCTATCCAATGCTTTTCAAAAATAATTAAGATTGGGTATTCTGACAAAATCCCATTTATAATATCAAATCTCCACATTCCATTTGTACTAGTGATGTGGGAAAAATCATCATAATGCATCATAAAATTGACTGGTTTGATTTTACTGGGAAAAAAGAAAAAGGTTTACTTTTGGAAGAAGCACCTTCATTGCCCAAATTGTTTTGCATTTGGTTCACTAGAAAACAAGCCATTATTGGCCAATAGATAATCAGTAAATGAAAAGATGTAATACAGATGCACTCTTTTCCGCCACCTTTAATGCCTAAATCCTAATAATTTGGTTCATAATCTGCCCATTTTGAAGCAATCTATATTTTTCAGTCATTTCTTTATTTAGAATCCTGTGACCCTTCTCATTGCTTTAAACAGTGGGGGACACTTCAGACAATAAATACACTATGGGCTTCACTTTTCCCTCTCTGTCAGCCACAAACATGCTCTAGTAACTTTGAGAAATGACTAATCATTTTCCCTAGAACAATGGCCAGAAGACTTTTTGTTAGAATTTGATAAATTAGTTCAGTTCAGTCTCTAAGTAGCATCCAACTCTTTGCGACCCCATGGACTGAAGCATGCCAGGCCTTCCTATCCATCACCAACTCCTGGAGCTTACACAAACTCATGTCCATTGAGTCAGTGATGCCATCCAACCATCTCATCCTCTGTCATCCCCTTCTCCTCCCGCCTTCAATCTTTCCTAGCATCAGGATCTTTTCTATAGAGTCAGTTCTTTGTATCATGTGGCAAAAGTATTGAAGTTTCAGCTTTAGCATCAGCCCTTCCAATGAATATTCAGGACTGATTTCCTTTAGGAACAATTAGTTTAATCTCCTTACAGTCCAACGATTCTCAAGAGTTTTCTCCAACACCACAGTTCAAAAACATCAATTCTTCAGTGCTCAGCTTTCTTTATAGTCCACCTCTCACACCCATACATGACTACTGGAAAAACCATAACTTTGACTAGATGGGCTTTTGTCAGCAAAATAATGTCTCTGCTTTTTAATGTGCTGTCTAGGTTGGTCATAGCTTTTCTTCCAGGGAGCAAGCATCTTTTAATTTCATGGCCACAGTGACTGTCTGCAGCGATTTTGGAGCCAAAGAAAATAAAGTCTATCACTGTTTCCATTGTTTGTCATTTGATCCATGGCAGGAGCAAAAAGCTCTGTCTCATACACACTATTGCTCTCACTTTCCAATGAGTAACAAAGAAGTAGCCTCATATTAGGAAAGGCCAGGGAGATAATAGAAACAGTAGTGATATTTTAGGATGATTCTCAATTATTGTTAGTCTTGCTTTGAATTAAATGTTTCAATAAACTCAATCACAGTCGTTTTAGTTCATGCGTATCAAAATTTAGCAAGTTCCTAGAAACTTGCTGCTGCTGCTGCTAAATTGCTTCAATCGTGTCCGACTCTGTGTGACCCTATAGACGGCAGCCCACCAGACTTCCCCATCCCTGGGATTCTCCAGGCAAGAACATTGGAGTGGGCTGCCATTTCCTTCTCCAATGTGTGAAAGTGAAAAGTGAAAGTGAAGTCGCTCAGTCGTGTCCGACTCCTAGCGACCCCATGGACTGCAGCCTACCAGGCTCCTCTGTCCATGGGATTCTCCAGGCAAAAGTACTGGAATGGGTTGCCATAGCAGTACATAAAAAATTACCAAATGATTTAAATTTCCCAAGAAGGTTTAAATCACTAAATTTACCAAGGAGGAAGTATCACTAAGAACAAAGCTAGTGCAGGTGATGGAATTCCAGTTGAGCTATTTCAAATCCTAAAAGATGATGTTATGAAAGTGCTGCACTCAATATGCCAGCAAATTTAGAAAACTCATCACTGGCCACAGGACTGGAAAAGGTCAGTTTTCCTTCCAATCCCAAAGAAAGGCAATGCCAAAGAATGCTCAAACTACTGCACAGTTTCACTCATCTCACACACTAGTAAAATAATGCTCAAAATTCTCCAAGCCAGGCTTCAACAGATGTGAGCCATGAAATTCCAGATGTTCAAGCTGGTTTTAGAAAAGGCAGAGGAATCAGAGATCAAATTGCCAACATCCGCTGGATCATGGAAAAAGCAAAAGAGTTCCAGAAAAGCATCTATTTCTGCTTTATTGACTATGCTAAAGCCTTTGACTATGTGGATCACAATAAACTGTGGAAAATTCTGAAAGAGATGGGAATACCAGACCACCTGACCTGTCTCCTGAGAAATCCATATGCAGGTCAGGAAGCAACAGTTAGAACTACACATGGAACAACAGACTGGTTCCAAATAAGAAAAGGAGTATATTGTCACCCTGCTTATTTAACTTATATGCAGAATATATCATGAGAAATGCTGGACTGGAGGAAGCACAAGCTGAAATCAAGATTGCTGGGAAAAATATCAATAACCTCAGATATGCAGATGACACCATCCTTATGGCAGAAAGCCAAGAAGAACTAAAGAGCCTCTTGATGAAAGTGAAAGAGGAGAGTGAAAAAGTTAGCTTAAAGCTCAGCATTCAGAAAACTAAGATCATGGCATCCACTCCCATCACTTCATGGGAAATAGATGGGGAAACAGTGGAAACAATGACAAACTTTATTTTCTTGGGCTCCAAAATCACTGCAGATGGTGACTGCAGCCATGAAATTAAAAGACGCTTGCTCCTTGGAAGAAAAACTATGACCAACCTAGATAGCATATTAAAAAGCAGAGACATCATTTTGCCAACAAAGGTCCGTCTAGTAAAGGCTATGGTTTTTCCAATAGTCATGTATGGATGTGAGAGTTGGACTATAAAGAAAGCTGAGCACCAAAGAATTGATGCTTTTGAACTGAGGTGTTGGAAAAGACTCTTGAGAGTCCCTTGGACTGCAAAGAGATCCATGCAGTCCATCCTAAAGATCAGTCCTGGGTGTTCATTTGAAGGACTGATGTTGAAGCTGAAACTCCAATATTTTGGCCACCTGATGCGAAGAACTGACTCATTTGAAAACACCCTGATGCTGGGAAAGACTGAAGACAGGAGGAGAAGGGGGAAACAGAGGATGAGATGGTTGGATGGCATCACCGACTCAATGGACATAAGTTTAATTAAGCTCCAGGAGTTGGTGATGGACAGGGAGGCCTAGCATGCTGCAGTCCATGGGGTTGCAAAGAGTCAGACATGACTGAGTGACTGAACTGAACTGAACTAAAGGAGGTTTAAAAAATTATATATTACTGTGAGATGCCTGAGGAAAAATAGGTTGTAAAACCACTAGACCATGGTAACTGCCATGTCTTTCTTCCAAACAATCTCTATGGAAACTGCAAACATCCTCTGTCCATTTACTCTCCCTCTCTGAAGCTTTCAAATTCATGACAAAATAAATGACAGACATCAAATTATGGTAGAAGAATCCTGAATTGTGGGTCTCTCATTCACTAAAGAATTCACATACTCATAAATTTAAGTTTCTCTTGCATCCTCTCACCTGCTTTGCTCCAATCAGACAAATTTCATCTTGATTTTTCCTTTGTGTTTCTCTCATTTTTACTTGCTTCTGTATCTATTCCTACACCGAAATTATTTTTCCCTTCCTTTCTTCCAAAGAGAAGAAACTTTCTCATGCAAGAAGTCAATAAACATATAACGATGCTTGGACAGTTTTCTCAAATTTAACCCACCTTCCTCTTCACCCTCAGCATTTAGCAATTCTTTTAGTCTTGTATCCAGCTGTAACTGATAATGAAAAAGATTTCATAAATGTCGATATTCTTCCTTGAATTTATCATATTCCTCAAATGTAGCAATTTAGTGAACTTCATAGTCAAAACTATTGCTTTTCCAGTGGTCATGTATGGATGTGAGGGTTGGACCATAAAGAAGGCTGAGTATCAAAGAATTGATGCTTTCGAATTGTGGTGCTGGAGAAGAATCTTGAGAGTCCCTTAGACTGCAAAGAGATCAAATCAGTCAGTCCTGAAGGAAATCAACCCAAGTATCCATTGAAAGGACTGATACTGAAGCTGAGACTCCATTACTTTGGTCACGTGATGCAAAGAGTCAACTCATTGGAAAAGACCCTGATGCTGGGGAAGATTGAAGGCGGGAGGAGAAGGGGATGATGGAGGATGAGATGGTTGGATGGCATCACCGACTCAATGGACATGGATTTGAATAAACTCCGGGAGTTGGTGATGGACAGGGAGGCCTGGTGTGCTGCAGTCCATGGGGTTGCAAAGAGTTGGACACAACTGAGTGACTGAACAACAAATAGAATAAGAGATACACATGAAAATTTTTTTCTTTTCCCTCCTCACCGATAACTCAAGTTAAGTACCTAATTAATGCAAATTTCAATAAATTGGCAATCATGGGTTTCTCTGGTCAAAATTTAGTTAGGTACAAAATCTAATTACTTTCAACTAGAAAGCAACCTCTTGAAATTGTTAATATTAACATGAACTAGTATTATTTGTATTAGTATTATTGTGTTAAAAAAATGAATACATACATTACATGAGGTTGAAATAATACTGTAAGAAGTGGCAGGTAAAGATGATAGAAAAGAGAAAAATAGAATAAATGTCCTTAATTGTCACAGTGGTAAAAAATATATATACACTTAATATAAATTGAGTCTGGCTGAGTCTATATTTTTCAAATCTTTGTATTATTTAATCTATTCTTTTTATTATTTTGTTTTTTATTTAAATTTACCAAAATAGTAGCATGAGACATAGTTAATGTTTTCAATTTAAATTGAATTAGATTTATACATTAATTTATATTTAATTTGTAATTTTGTTGATTTTATATTTTATTTAAATATTTATTTTAGTTTATAAGAGCTATTAGCTTAAGAAATTAGTCTTACCTTTGTATGTATATATGTAAGTAAACCTCAGTATGAGAAACATTTTTTTTCCATTTAAAAGCTACTATTTTAAAATACATTGTAAAAGCTACTTGACTCAAAAACATTATTTGAAGTCTCTATAAGGCTTAGCTAGTCAATAGCTTTCTATTCTTCCCAATTCTCCAACAAACTTGCAGGAATAGAGTATATCTCTCAAAGCCTGAGAGACTACAGCACCCATGCACATGTTCACCTTATGGTTAAAGATATTCCAGATACATTTGCTCTGGGATGTCATTTGCTAATGCAATCTTTATGAGTTAAGCATAGTTTTCAGAATAACTGCATACCCACTCTGATTGGAACTCTCATGGTTTGAATATACAAAGTTTCAGTTAAGATCAATATTGGTTTTCAGATGAAAGTTTACATGACATAAATTCCTCAAGTAAAAAACAAAAAGAGTTAATAGACAATGATGATAGATGTCAGAAATGTAAACTCTTGAGGTCTTACTCATCTCTGAAAACTCAGCTACTTTGTCATTTCCTCCAGGAAGACTTCCTGGGCCCCCAGGCTCCAACGGTGGGCCTGGTGCTGCTCCTCTAGACTCTCAGAGTACCAGTCCTTATTGTGTTCTTTCTCATTAATCAGATGGAAAAGGAAAGGGTATAGGTGTTGGTCTTTTAATTCCTATATCAGATAAAAGGCCTGTCTCAAAGTCTCATACCCAATGCCTAGTGTATAGTAGACCCTCAATGTTTATTGAATAGGTCTAGCTCCTGCAAATCTTATTTTCCAGGAGGAAGAACACTTTTAATAAGAGGCTCTTTCTCACGGGTTACTCAGCAAATGTCAAGTCTTTTAAACTATTGCCTAGGAAAATCTTACACTGGAAACTTTAACCTTTAGAAGCCATATTAGCATTTACTTAAATGCTATGTTGTGCAATGAATAACCGGCTACATCTAAAGTTAGCTAACTTGTACTCCAATAACACAGATTTAATAAAAATGTAATGTGGATAGTAAAATTATCAAAAAGTGTAAACTCCCAGCTTATTACTCTCTAGCAAAGAACATATTCTCTACTTAATCTTCTATTTCCTAATGATCTATGTCCACTTAGTCATTCTTAGAATCCAGTCAAATCAATTACAGTATCAGTTCTTACAGCTTTCAGGCAGGAATATCCTTCATTTGCCCACATCTGCATGTTTCCCTGTGGATGAAGATTTCATTGTATGCCAGGTGAAAGTATAGCTCAGTTGGTAAAGAATCCACCTGCAATGCAAGAGACCCAGGTTCGATTCCTGGGTTGGGAATCCCCTGGAGAAGGAAATGGCAATCCACTCCAGTATTCTTGCCTAGAAAATCCCATGGACTGATGAGCCTGGTAGGTTGCAGTCCATGAACTCACAAGATTTGGACACGACTTAGCAACTAAACCACCACCACCACAGGTGAAAGCTGATTTTTAAAATGACATGTTCTTTGAGTAATTTTCCTTATTTGAAAAAAATAAAACTGAAAAGATAGGGGCTTTGGAATAAGCAACAGTACAACTGCACTTAATGTGTGTCCACTCAGGCTTTCTCTATGCTCACTACTTTACCTTTTGTTGTTCAGTCGCTCAGTCGTGTCCGACTTTTTGTGGCCCCATGGAGAGCAGCACACCAGGCTTCCCTGTCCTTCACCATTTCCTGGAGCTTGCTCAAACTTACGTCCATTGAGCCAGTGATGCTATCCAACCACCTCTTCCTCTATTGTTCCCTTCTCCTCCTGCCTTCAATCTTTCCCAGCATCAGGGTCTTTTCCAATGAGTCAGTTCTTCGCATCATGTGGCCAAAGTATTGGAGCTTCAGCTTCAGTATCAGTACTTTCATTGAATATTCAGGTTTGATTTCCTTTAGGATTGGCTTGTTTGAGCTCCTTGCAGTAAGGGATTCTCAAGAGTCTTCTCCAACACTACAGCTCAAAAGCATCAATTATCTCAGTCTTCTTTATGGCCCAGCTCTCACATCCATATATGACTATTGGAAAAACCACAGCTTTGACTATACGGACCTTTGTCAGCAGAGTGAAGTCTCTGCTTTTTAATACACTGTCTAGGTTTGTCATAGCTTTTCTAAATACATCTATAAATAGTTTATGATTCTTCCTCTAGTTTTCCATGAGCACATGTACTCATAATTATTTTATATTTTATATGTATTTGCATTCATTCCACAAGTATTTCTTGAGCATGTATTATACATCAGGTACCTGTATAGTTCTATAATATATGTATATTTCTTATAGCAAAATATTTCTAACCTATAGGAGGAAATTAGATATATCAGTGTTTTGTAAAACTGTGAATCTATGTGTTCTGCACCTAAGCACAATTACAGCTCTCCCAAGCTAGAACCCATGAAATTATTTGTGCCCATTGGTTAGTCTTCAAAGCATAAGAAAGAGACCATGTTTGGAAGAACCATGTGTCATTCCCCTCTAATTATAGTTCTGGTACTGTTGACTGATTTATTTTTGGTCTCAGTCAGTTCAGTTCAGTCGCTCAGTCATGTCTGACTCTTTGTGAGCCCATGGACTATATAGCATGCCAGGCTTCCCTGTCCATCACCAACTCCCAGAGTTTATTCAAACTCATGTCCATTGGGTCGGTGGTGCCATCCAACCATCTCATCCTCTGTTGTCCCCTTCTCCTCATTTCCTGATATGTTATCATCTCCTCCCAGGTTTCATACTCTTCATGGAACTCTTGATATTCTATCAAAAAACTTATCTCTCCCCTAGCCTTTCTATCTCAGTAAATGGCATGGTCATTGACACTGTGCCTTATATCAAAAATTTAGGAGTTAACCTTGATTTCTCTCATCCCCTCCTCAGTATCTAAAATTTTGACAACCACTGGCTTTATCTTCAAAGGTACCACAAACCCATTAATTTATCTCCATCTCCTCTGTTCTTACCTGGTCCACCATCATCTCTCACCTAGTCCACTGAAATCACTTTGCTATTAGCTTTCCCATTTCAACTCTTGGAATTTTGCTGTTCATTCTCTGCACAGCAGTTGGAGTGATGCTATAAATCTAAACAGACACTGTAACTCCAGTGCTTAAAGCTCTCCTGTGGCTTCTTTTTCCATGTGAAAGTTTCATGATCTTCAGAGGTTTCATGATGCTCCCCACCACCCCTCCCCGCTCCCTGCCCCCCACCCCATCTAACTTCCTTTCCTACCACTCTCTCCTCTGCTCACTAAGCTGTAGTTACTTTGGCTTCTTGCTGAAATACCAAAAAGGCAAAAAGCCTTTTCCTTCTTCAGGGCCTTTGCATTTCTATCCCCTGGGTCAGAAACATTTTACCCCAGTTCTTTGTGGTTTAAGTGCATGTATGCTCAGTCATGTCCAACTCTTTGCGACCCTATGGACTGCAGTCCACGAGGCTCCTCCGTCCATGGGATTCTCCTGGCAAGAATACTGGAATGGGTTGCCATGCCCTGCTCCAATCTAAATAACTCACCTTCCCTTCATTCACTTATCAGTTTCCCTCATTATAGCTCTTCGTGATCTTGTTTTATGTATTTTTTGTGGTCTACTTCTATCCACCTAATCATAATCTTCATGAAAGCAAGAGACTCTCTCTATTTATTATTCACCTGAATGCCTGGATCAGACACTTGTTCACCTAAATGTGTGCCTCAAACATATTTGGCCAAAAGTATTTGTTGGATGAATAAGTAAATGAATACTTGAATGAATTTTCTTTTTTAAAAGTCAATATGCTTAGAGTATAAACATAACTCATGACACTGCAGTTCACTCAGAGCTAGGTGACTACATAAATGATCCTGAAATAGGAGAGAAGTGGGAAGGGCACAACTTTTGAAAGAATGACATGGCCCAGAGGACAAAACATAAACCAAGCAGAATCAAATGGGCCCAAGATGGTAGACAAGTCAACTTTGACTAGACCTTGACCCAGAGGCATCATGACATTTCCAAGGCACTACCAAAAGACCAAAAAGTGGGCAGTGGCCCAATTCCTGGAAATCCCCACCCCTTCCCCAAAATAGTTGGAATAATCCTCCCACTCATTAGCCTATGAAATTACCCAGCCCATGAAAGCTAACCACACCACATTTTGAGGCCACTGCACTTCCCCTCTGTGATGGCCAACACTTTGTCTGTGGAGTGTGTTTCTCTTGAATAAATCCACTTCTCACCTATCACTTTGTCTCTCATTGAATTCTTTCTGCAATGAGACATCAAGAACTCAATAGGTCCTGAAACCCGGTCTGTGATCTTAGTGGAAAGACCATGGGTTTTGGCTGAGTTCAGGTCCCAGCCACATGGATTTGAGTCCCAAACTGGGTTTTGGCTGGGTTCGAGTCCCAGCACATGGATTCAAGACTCAACCTGAGGTAAATGGCTTCAATTCCATGATGTAGGTACTTGAGCTTGAGGTTAACTGACAGATTCTTTTGTTTCTTTTTTCCCAGCATAATTCACTGCCTGTTTTCTGAAACAATTTTCTGGCTTCAGAGAAAAACATTCTCAAACAAACACCACTTTAAACAAAGACCAATCTTTAAACAAACTTTCAATATGAATAGACAATGATCATTTTTAGTTATGTAAATTTATAACATTTGATTAAAGGAAAAATTTAGTACCTTAGTGATATGCAGGAAATATGAAATATATGCTAATGTTTGAATTGTACACATATGGTAGGAAGAAAAAAATAGTTTTTTAAAAGATAAGGTTTTATAACTCTGTGCAATTTGCTTATAAGATATAATAAATGTAATATTTTTCCTAATTAACCAGGAGTTAATAGAGGATCTAATCCATTTTTATCAAAAATGAAAAAATGAGTTATTTTTATATCTTAATATATTAATATATTTACCATATTATATTTGTATATTAAATTATACATTTAATATATAATTTTACATTTAAATTATACTGTTTTAATGTATTATTTTTTACATATTTATTATATTTTACTGAATATTGAAGTTCAGCTCTTGGATCAGACAGAAAAAAATATTCAAGTCACATAAGAAAATAAAATTCTCTTATGAGATAAAATAAGGAAGGCTGGGAAAATTCTCATGGAGACAAAATACAGAATTAAAAAATATTTTAAAAAATTATTGCAAGACACATGTATCATTTTATTCTTAAAGAAAAATGCTTTCTTGCTTTATGACAATATTCAGAACCTCTCCCTAAATGTACATGGAATTACAGATTCTACTGAATGCAGAAAAGAATACAGCAAGTTTGTCTGAGATCTGGCAGTCATGAATAAGGAATTTCTAGACTCGCCTTGAATGCCAATGAATGTCAAATTCATGAAACTTACTAATAATAGCACTAACATTTGTGTAATACTTTATAGTTTATGGACACTTTCAAATACATTATCTCATTTGGTTTTCAAAATGACCCCTGGGAAAATCAGAATATACTTGATGATATTTAACTGATGGCAGAAGTTAGGTCAGGCCTGAAGTCACTTAATGGCTTCCCAGATGGTTCAGTGGCAATAAAAATCTGTTTGCCAGTGTAGGAGTCATAAGAGATGTGGGTTCAATCCCTGGGTCTGAAAGATCCCTTGGAGGAGGAAACAGCAACTCACTGCAGTATTTCTGCCTGAAAAATTCCATGGACAGAGGAGCCTGGTGGGCTACAGTCCATGGAGTCACAAAGAGCCAGCCAGATACAACTGAGCAACTCGGCACACACACACACACACACACACACACACACACACAGTGACTTAATTGTTGTTTTTGTTCAGTTGCTCAGTCATGTCCAACTCTGCGACTCTATGGACAGCAGCACACCAGGCTTCCCTGCCCTTCACCATCTCCCAGAGCTTGCTCAAACTCATGTCCACTGAGTCGGTGATGCCGTCCAACCATCTCATCCTCTGTCTTCACCTTCTCCTCCTGCCTTCGATCTTTCCCAGCATCAAGGTTTGTTCCAATGAGTCAGCTGTTCGCATCATGCAGCCAAAGTATTGGAGCTTCAGCATCAGCCCTTCAGGGTTGATTTCTTTTTGAATTGACTGGTCCTTGCTGTCCAAGGGACTCTTAGGAGTCTTCTCCAACACCACAACTCAAAGGCATCAATTCTTCAGTGCTCAACTTTCTTTAAGATCCAACTCTTATATCCATACATGACTACTAGAAAAACCATTGCTTTCACTAGACAGACCTTTGTCAATGTAGTGATGTCTCTGCTTTTTAATACACTGTCTAAGGGCTTCCCTGATAGCTCAGTTGCTAAAGAATCCTCCTGCAATGCAGGAGACCCTAATTTGATTCCTGGGTCAGGAAGATTTGCTGGAGAATGGATGGACTACCCACTCCAATATTCTTGGGCTTCGCTTGTGGCTCAGCTGTAAAGAATCTGCCTGCAATGCAGAGACCTGGGTTTGATCACTGGGTTGGGATGATCCCCTGGAGAAGGGAGCGGCTACCCACTCCGGTATGTCTGGCCGGGAGAATTCCCTGGACTGTATAGTCCATGGGGACATGACTGAGAGACTTTCATTTTCACTTTTCACAGGTCTTCTTCCAAGGAGCAAGGGTCTTTTAACTTCATGGCTGCAGTCACCACCCACAGTGAATCTGGAGCCCAAGAAAATAAAATCTGTCACTGTTTCCAATGTTTCCCTATCTATTTGCCATGAAATAATGGGACCAGATGCCATGATCTTGATTTTTTGAATGTTGAGTTTTAAGCCAGTTTTTTCATTCTCCTCTTTCACCTTCATCAAGAGACTCTTTGGTTCCTCTTTCCTTTCTACCATAAGGGTGGTGCTATCTGAATACCTGAAGTTATTGATATTTCTCCTGGCAATCTTTGATTTCAGCTTGTGCTTCATCCAACCCAGCATTTTGCATGCTGTACTCTGCACGTAAGTTAAATGAGCAGGGTAACAATATACAGCCTTGACGTACTCCTTTCCCAATTTTGAACCAGTCACTTAATACTGTATTCAGTTCAGTTCAGTCACTCAGTTGTGTCCGACTCTGCAATCCAATGAACCACAGCATGCCAGGCCTCCCTGTCCATCACCAACTCCTGGAGTACAACCAAACCCATGTCCATTGAGTCGGTGATGCCATCCAACCATTTCATCCTCTGTCGTCCTCTTCTCCTGTATTATCCTGTATTGAAATAAGCAAAATCTACCCTGCAGCTTAACCTCATTTTACTTGGGAATAAAGCTTCGCATTGCACAAGAGAACATAGGTTGAACCTGCAGCAGCCCTGGGACACTCAAGGCAGCAGTTTACATTTCCACTAAGATGCAAATAGATGATTACAGAACCTTTTCTGTCAGAAGATTTGGGGAAAAGATGAAAGAAAGAGCCTACAAGCACTCTACTTCAGAAAACGTGGACCTCCTCCAGTGAGGAGTTTGCATAAGTAGGAGCTCTGGAAGAGAAACCTGGTCTTATCCATAAACCAGCTGGGACCACCCTATTCTCACTTTAAGCTGTGCTAGTGAACATTATGTGTGAAAGTGTATTAATGTTCTTGAAAATGTTCATCTGTGCCAATTTTTTAAGATAATGAGTCAAGGCATAGTTAAAATTCCCTAAGTGATGGGCTTCCCTGGTGGCCTAGATGGTAAAGAATCTGCCTACAATGCTGGGTTCAAGCCCTGAGTCGGGAAGATCCCCTGGAGAAACCCTGGAGAAGGGAATGGCTACCCATTCCAATATTCTTACCTGGAGAATTGAATGGACAGAGGAACCTGTTGGGCTATAATACATGCAGTCTCAGAGTTGTACATGACTGAGCAACTAATATTTCACTTCACTTTAAGGGGGGTTTAGACTAAGATGTGCAGAGTGAGTAGCAGCTAGCCAGGTAAGGAAGAAGGGCAAGCAACAGTATTCCAGGCAGAGAAAGTGGCATGAGTGAAAGTCAGAGGCAAGAGATGGTACAGCCCACTTTACTACTATGTGCCAGAATTCTTCACTGAGAAATTAATGTGTGTTTTCTTTACATAGCTATAGATGAATCAGAAGCACAAGAACTAATTTTTTTTTTTTTTTCTTTTTCAAATCTCTCTGTCCCAGTTACGCTTCCAATTGAATAGAGTCCTGGACCCTGATTTGCAGAGTTAAGAAAATTTGGGGGATTTCCCCGGTGGTCCAGTGGGTAAGAATCTGCCTTGCAATGCAGAGGACATAGGTTGGATCCCTGTGGGGAACTAAGATCCAACATGCTATGGAGCAACTAAGCCTGTGTACTGCAACTACTGAGTCTCGACACAACTAGAGTCCATGCCCCACAAGGAAAGATCCTGCATGAAGCACAAAGATCCTGCATGATGCAATTAAGACCTGATGCAGCCAAATAGAAAAATACTTTTAAAAAGAAAATTTTCTTTTGTAAGAGAAAATAGTCCAAGAAAGTAGATAGGCTTTGAAGTTGTAAGATCAGGAACCAAACATGACAAAGTTGAAAGAGGCTCCTAGGAGGGTTGATGATGAGGGATCCTGAGAGGAGCAGATCTGCACTCCACCTCTTCACTGTATCCTGGGGAGGTGTCAGGAGCTTGAAGAATGGCTGGGTCCAATCACCAAAGCTCCTAGCTTCTGCAAGGGTCTCAGGACTCATGTTACCAATGATGCCTCTTTACAAAGAAAATCCAGGCTTGGACAATAAAAAGGAACCTATTTGGGCCAAAGAGAACACCTACTAAATCTGTGGTAAGGTGGGGATGGCCGAGGGATAGATGTATTAGTTTCCTTTAGAAGTATGTAATTGCTGTAAATACTCATTTAGAATATGTCAACTGCTTATCTCAGACTCAGAAACCTTAAGATTCTGACCTCTGATCCAGGCCTTTGGAATATGAGTGGCTCATATTTACTTCTGTCTCCAGAATTAGTAGGATTTCTGAAGGTCTCGGAATCACCAATTTTTACACATTTATACATTCAGAATATGTGTGTGTGCTCAGTCGCCTATGATTCTTTGTGACACCATGAACTGTAGCCTGCCAGGCTCCTCTGTCCATGGGATTTTTCAGGCAACAATACAGGAGTGGGTTGCCATTCCTACTCCAGGGGATCTTTCCAACCCAGGGATTGAACCCATGTATCTTGTATCTCCTGCATTGTCAGGCAGACTCTTTACTATTGCACCATCTGGGAAGCCTACATTTAGAACTAGAAGTATTCATTTTCATAATGATTTGGCAAACTCTATATATTATAATTGTCATGATCACAAAGGCCAGAAACCAATATGAATATAGGCAATGCAAAGGTAGAACATTTACCACATAAGAGTTAAAATAAGAGGAAACACTCATATACACAGCACCACTCTTTTCCAGGTACTGTTTTAAGTGATTGAGCTAGATTAAGTTGCATGATACTCTTAACAGCTCTATAGACAGATACTACTTTTATCTTAAGTGTATACTGCCAAGAGAAGGATAGTGGATGAAGAAATGCAAATCCTGAATAGGTAACATTTTCCAAAAGGAGAGAAGATGACATTAGGCACCAGTGAAGTAAAGCTAAAGGTAATTCCTGGATCAAAGTCAAATATGACCATAAGGAAAAAATAATCCATTATTTGTACCAACATTAAAACCAGACACAGAACAACTTTTTGCCACATAGAGAATGGGTGACATGATTATATGAACTTATTTTGCCCTCTCTTTTTTGGGAGTCTGTTGCTTTTTGTATATAAGGCTTTTTGGCATTCTCTCTCTTGGGTTTTTGTTGAGCAATGAAGGCTTACTGTCAAGTGATTTCCAGCATTATTATCAGGCAGCTGACCATCCTATTTTTAATCATCATTTCCAAAGTATCTAGGAGCCTGTCATTGATTATAATAAGTCAAAATACTCTGCAAGTGGAAATTTTAAATACTATTGTTCAATAGAACCTACTATCCAGTTTATTCAATTTATTTTATTGTAAAATCTATCAGGAATCATTGAGTTAATTATCTGGCTCGACTGCCAGGAAATTCTAGTGTTACAGTTTTTCCCCAGAGCACCAAGGGGAGTTTACTCATTTGCCGTTCATATTATTCCCAATGTTTTATTGTCAGTGACATGGCTGACCCTAAGCAAAACTGAAAAGCAGCCAAAGTTCATTTTAAGAGTCCTTCTTTTTTTCATGCATACTCTTCATCTTTTTGATAAAGCATGGATTGTATTTAGTCCCAGAAATGCTCTGATATCCACTGACATTCACTGGATTTATGAAGTGCTTTGAACACCCAACATCTGTCATTAGGCTTGAACTGATCTTTCGATTGCTAAATTCTCTTATAAATGCTTAGTCCTTATGTAATCTAACTTATCTTCAGCATTTGATACTTCTTCCTTGATTTATCATTTTTCTTTGCCCCTTTGGCCTCCCATTTGGACATCTCATTTCCTGGACTTTCCTCCTGCTGCTGCTGCTGCTAAGTTGCTTCAGTCATGTCCAACTCTGTGCGACCCCAGAGACAGCAGCCCATCAGGCTCCCCCATCCCTGGGATTCTCCAGGCAAGAACACTGGAGTGGGTTGCCATTTCCTTCTCCAATGCATGAAAGTGAAAAGTGAAAGTGGAGTCGCTCAGTCGTGTCCTACTCTTAGCTACCCCATGGACTGCAGCCCACCAGGCTACTCCATCCATGGGATCTTCCAGGCAAGAGTACTGGAGTGGGGTGCCATTGCCTTCTCTGGATTTTCCTCCTATTACACTGCTAGCTTCTTTCTGATCTCCCTTGTGCCTTCTCTTCTCTCTAGTCTTTTAACATTGGAGGGATGCAGTGCTCTGAGTTTGGTTGTCTTCTCTTTCTCCCTATAATCACTATCTTTATGATCTCATTGCTGGAAACATCATCTATATACCCATGACTGTCATTGTATCCCTTCAGTGTGTCTTCCTCCTGAACTCCAGACTCATGTTTCTAACTACTTACTTGAAAGCCTCTCAGGTATATCTAGTAGGCTGACAAAAGCTGAGCTTTGTATGTTCCCCAGAAAATCTGCTCCTCCTGAAATCTTTTCTGTCTCACTTGAAAGAAACTCAATTTTCCCAATTAATCCAGGCAAAATCTTTGGAAACATTCTGTACTCCTTCATTAGCTCATATCACACATCCAACTTTATGCATCTAACTTGAAAATACATCCAGAATTCAACCTCTCCTGACTACAGTAATACCACCCCTAATGAACCATCATCATCATCTCCTATTGGATTATTGCAATAACTTTGTAGCTGCTTTCCCTCTCTCTGTCCTATAAAGTGTCTTGGTTTCAGTTCAGTTCAGTTCAGTCACTCAGTCGTGTCCGACTCTTTGTGACTCCATGAATCGCAGCATGCCAGGCCTCCCTGTCTATCACCAACTCCGGGAGTTCACTCAGACTCACATCCATCAAGTCAGTGATGCCATCCAGCCATCTCATCCTCTGTCATCCCCTTCTCCTCCTGCCCCCAATCCCTCCCAGCATCAGAGTCTTTTCCAATGAGTCAACCCTTCACATGAGGTGGCCAAAGTACTGGAGTTTCAGCTTTAGCATCATTCCTTCCAAAGAACACCCAGGGCTGATCTCCTTCAGAATGGACTGGTTGGATCTCCTTGCAGTCCAAGGGACTCTCAAGAGTCTTCTCCAACACCACAGTTCAAAAGCATCAATTCTTCGGCGCTCAGCTTTCTTCACAGTCCAACTGTCACATCCATACATGACTATTGGAAAAACCATAGCCTTGACTAGACGGACTTTTGTTGGCAAAGTAATATCTCTGCTTTTTAACATGCTGTCTAGGTTGGTCATAACTTTTCTTTCAAGGAGTAAGTGTCTTTTAATTTTATGGCTGCAGTCACCATCTGCAGTGATTTTGGAGCCCAAAAATAAAGTCTGACACTGTTTCCACTGTTTCCCCATCTATTTCCCATGAAGTGATGGGACCAGATGCCATGATCTTCATTTTCTGAATGTTGAGCTTTAAGCCAACATTTTCACTCTCCACTTTCACTTTTAGGTGCCTCCAATAACAGATCCTGAGTGAGAATTTGGGTATAAGTTATCTAGAAGATGTTCCTAAGAACCATTGTAGGATGAGGTGCAAAGAGAAGAGTAAGAAGAAAAGCCAATAAAATATTTAATGTTAATAAGGTCAGCATGTGGATAACAGGGGCTCAATCTTGCTGGTGATCCTCTGAGAAACTGAGCAAAACATATTTCTGAATTTTACCACATAGGAGCAAGGAATGTCAGATAGTTAACCCTACCAATAGGATATCTCCCAAATCCAAAGAAAGCTACAGTGCTGTGCCTCTTTTTTTTAAGGTAAGAGGTGCAACAACTTGTCCTTTAGTGGGGGCAATGGCACTCCACTCCAGTACTTTTGCCTAGAAAATCCCATGGATGGAGGAGCCTGGTAGGCTGCAGTCCATGGGGTCACTAAGAGTCGGACACAACTGAGCGACTTCACTTTCACTTCACTTTAGCATTGAAGGAATATCCTGGTATTCCTCAAGACATTGGACCATAAAAATATCACTGATGTACCACGAATATTTGTGGGGTTTATGTACTTTCCAGTTGACATATGACTCATCAGAGCATCCAGAGCATTTGCCACTTCATGCTCACTAGTTCAATGAATGTCATTCACCTACAGGACCAGTGTGAAGTTCTGCTTTATATTCTACTGCAATAGGAAGCAGGAAAGTTTACAAAGACCTGGTGCAGGACTCTAAATGTATACGGCTCTCTACCCATAATCCAGACATCCTGGAGTGTGAAGTTAAGTGGGCCTTAGGAAGTATTACTATGAACAAAGCTAGTAGAGGTGATGGAATTCCAGCTGAGGTATTTCAAATCTGAAAAGATGATGCTGTGAAAGTGCTGCACTGAATATGCCAGCAAATTTGGAAAACTCAGCAATGACCACAGGACTGGAAAAGGTCAGTTTTCATTTCAATCCCAAAGAAGGGCAATGCCAAAGAATGCTCAAAATACCACAAAATTGCACTCACTTCACATGCTAGCAAGGTCATGCTCAAAATCATTCAAGCTAGGCTTCAAAAGTATGTGAACTGAGAACTTCCAGCTGTTCAAGCTGGATTTTGAAAAGGCAGATGAACCAGAGATCAAATTGCCAATATCTGTTGGGTCATAGAAAAAGAAAGAGAATTCCAGAAAAACATCTACTTCTGCTTCCCTGACTATGCTAAACCCTTTGATTATGTGGATCCCAACAAACTGTGGGAAGTTCTTTAAGAGATGGAAATACCAGATCATCTAACCTGCCTCCTAATAAACCTGTATGCAGGTCAAGAAGCAACAGTTACAACCGGACATAGAACAGAAAGGAGTATGTCAAGGCTGTGCACTGTTACCCTGCTTATTTAACTTATATGCAGAGTACATTATGCAAAATGCTGAGCTGGATGAAGCACAAGCTGGAATCAAGATAACTAGGAGAAACATCAATAAACTCAGATATGCAGATGACGTCACCCTTATGGCAGAAGATGAAGAGGAACTGCAGAATGCAAAGAGGAACTAAAAGCCTCTTGATGATGGTGAAAGAGAAGAGTGAAAAAATTCAGTGTTCAAAAAACTAAGATCATGGCATCTGGTCCCATCACTTCATGGCAACTAGATGGGGAAACAGTGGAAACAGTGGCCGACTTTATTTTCTTGGGCTCCAAAATCACTGCAGATGGTGACTGCAGCCATGAATCAAAAGATGCTTGCTCCTTGGAAGAAAAGCTATGACAAACTGAGACAGCATATTAAAAAGCAGAGACATCACTTTGTCAACAAATGTTCATCTAGTCAAATCTATGGTTTTTCCAGTAATCATGTAGGATGTGAGAGTTGGACCATAAAAATTGAATGCCAAAGAACTGATGCTTTCAAATTGTGTTGCTAGAGAAGACTCCTGAGAGTCCCTTGGACTCCTAGGAGATCAAACCAGTCAATTTTAAAGAAAATCAATGCTGAATATCATCGGACGGACTGATACTGAAGCTGAAGCTTCAATACTTCGGCCACCTGATATGAAGAGTCGACTCATTAGAAAAGACCCTGATCCTGGGAAAGATTGAGGACAGGAAAAGACACAGGATGAGATGATTGGATGGCATCACTGACTCAATGGACATGAGTTTGAGCAAACTCTGGGAGATAGTGAAGGACAGGCAAGCCTGGCATGCTGCAGTCCATGGGGTCACAAAGAGTCAGACATGACTTAGCGACTGAACAACCACAACTCCATCCCCATGAATGCAAAATGCTTTTGATTCTCTTTCCTGGTAATGATTTTTTAAAATTCATTTTTTCAGGTCAAGAGCAGCTGTGTTGACTTGTTCTAGTAGCAGTACCACATATGACAGCAGCTGTGATAAGGTCTGTGTTATGGTAGTCCACTATCATGTGTCATCAACTTGATTTTTATAGGGCCTATACCAATGATTTAAATGAGAATGCAATGGAGTACATCTTTTAAGACTTTGAGGATGGGACACATCCCTGGCATTCCAACTGATAAGGACTGATATTGAGTTACTGTTTTGGCCAGGTGGCAGGGTCAGTTTCAGAGACTTCTTGCCTTTTCCTACCACCATGGCTCTTACTTATCAAGTCAAGGAATAAATGGAGGTTTCTGCTACCTGAAAAATATATCCAGTTTTGCATTTATAATGGGGAAATGATCAATTACCTGGGGACTTAATGGACTCACTATGAGATAGACATGGACAGGACCTCTATTTGTCTTATGGCCTCAGTGTATTCCAAATTGAACAGGGGCTCTGAAGCCATTTTGTGTCCCTCAGCATCAGAGTCATCTTTGACGCTAAATCCTTGAAAGGTCTGGGTATTACCATCTGCCTAGTGGACTATTAATGTGATAAAAGCCCTGAGGTTCTTTTGGAGATTTGGTGAAATATTTCTTCTATATACTTTCTATGACATTGCAAGTCCCTTTTTGAAGAGAACCTGGCCTTCTTCTTGATCAGTGAGCCTTGGATCTGAGAATAGACTCAGATGTGAACACAAGGTAAGTGAGCATGATTTGCTATTTTAATGACTGACATCAAACATTTGCTTTCCAGCTTTTGATTGTTTTTGCTTATACAAATGAAGCAATAATTATTATTGATTGCCTACTTATCTAGTCCAAGGCACACCCTGGTTAATTCACCATCACCACAGATCCTTGTGGGTCAAGTTTCCTTGGTTCCCACTATGGTCTGTGCCTGTTGTAGTAATTATGTTATAGTAATTACCTGTGTTAGTTAAATGATCCCACTATAATTATTCCAAAATTTTTTCATCTCCAGCATCATTAGGAAGCTCAGACTCCTCTACTGTCAATCCTGATCTAGAGATGACATCCATCACTTTGTTTTTCAATGATACCAGTATCCCCTCACTAATGCATCCTTTAGTTTTCTTGAAGAGTGTCTGCCTGGGTCCTTCTACATAACAGAGTCAGCTAATGGGTTCCTTTGACTTAAGTAATAAGCCTGTCTTTTTGAGTATCAGGACCCCTTTCTCAAAACACTCCTGAGCCTGCGCTTTCATCTCCATCCCCATTGTAGACAGTCCTTATTTTTCAAGCTTCAAGGCATCATTCAAGCAGCATACTGAGACTGACTCCAGGCATCCTTGTCAAGGTGTTGCCTTCTAAGTCACAGGAGAATAGCCCATATTGATAAACTCTTTACTAGTAAATTAATATTCTGTCCCAACCTTACCCCCAGTCCTCCTCAAATACATATGATATGAATCTCCTGGTTCTTGACAACACATAGTAGCCAGGTTCTGAAGACCTTTGGAGAAACTAACTGTTTCCTTCAAAACAGGAACAGCATTTCCCCACTTGATTCATGCTAAGACCTGACTCTGGGCATTGGCCTAGAAGCAAAGAGGGGTTCAGTTCAGTTCAGTTGCTCAGTCGTGTCTGACTCTTTGTGACCCCATGGACTGCAACACGGCAGGCTTCTTTGTCCATCAACAATTCCCAGCGCTTACTCAGACTCATGTGCATCAAGTCACTGATGCCATCCATCTCATGCTCTGTCGTCCCCTTCTCCTCCTGCCTTCAATCTTTTTCAGCATCAGGGTCTTTTCCACTGAGTCAGTTCTTCGCATCAGGTGGCCAAAGTATTGGCATTTCGGCTTCAGCATCAGTCCTTCTAATGAATATTCAGGACTGATTCCCTTTAGGGTGGACTGGATGGATCTCCTTGTAATCCAACGGACTCTCTAGAGTCTTATCCAACACCACAGGTCAAAAGCACCAATTCTTTGGTGCTCAGCTCTCCTTATAGTCCAACTCTCACATCCACACATGACTACTGGAAAAATCACAGCTTTGACTAGATGGAGCTTTGTCGGCAAAGTAATGTCTCTGCTTTTTAATATGCTGTCTAGGTTGTTCATAGCTTTTCATCCAAGGAGCAAGTGTCTTCCAATTTCGTGGCTGCAGTCACCATCTGCAGTGATTTTGGAGCCTCCCCTCCCCCCCCATAAAGTCTCTCACTTTTTCCATTGTTTCCCCATCTATTTGCCATGAAGTGATGGGACTGGATGCCATGATCTTAGTTTTCTGAATGTTGAGACTTAAGCCAACTTTTTCACTCTCCTGTTTCACTTTCATCAAGAGGCTCTTTAGTTCTTCTTCACTTTCTGCCATAAGGGTGGTGTTATCTGCATATCTGAGGATATTTCTCTTGGCAATCTTGATTTCAGCTTGTGCTTCATCCAGCCTGGCATTTCACATGATGTACTTTACATGTAAGTTAAATAAGCAGGGTGACAATATACAGCCTTGATGTACTCCTTTCCCAATCTGGAACCAGTCTGTTGTTCCATGTCCAGCTCTAACTTTTGCTTCTTGACCTGCATACAGATTTCTCAGGGGGCAGGTCAAGTGGTCTGGTATTCCCATCACTTGAAGAATTTTCCACAGATTGTTGTGATCCACACAGTCAAAGGCTTTGGTGTAGTCAATAAAGCTGAAGTCGATGTTTTTCTGGAACTCTCTTGCTTTTTTGATGATCCAACGGATGTTGGCAATTTGATCTCTGGTTCCTCTACCTTTTCTATATCCAGCATTTCCCCCACTTGATCCATGCTGAGATCTGACCCCAGTCATTGGTCTAGAAGCAAAGAGGGGAGGTGAAGACAGTTCTTGAGGAGGAGAAACATCATTTTTTGAGGCATCTGCCTTGGAGGAGGTCTTTGCACAAGCCCCAGGTAATGGAAAGAAAATGGGAAGGGTGTACTCCTGCCTCCCAGAGATGCTAGAGGTTTAGTATCAGTAGTAGCAACTCAACTCTCAACAAAGAGGGGAAGGCCCTTGCCTGGAACTGAGTGGTACAGTTCTGAAGCATATTTCACACAGTCTCTTAAAAAGTCCATAGCAGGAGGAAGTCCTAAGATGGCAGAGGAATAGGATGGGGAGACCATTTTCTCCCCTACAAATTCATCAAAAGACCATCTGAATGCTGAGCAACTTCCACAGAACAACTTCTGAACGCTGGAAGAGGACACCAGCACCCAGAAAGGCAGCCCATTCTCTTCAAAAGGAGGTAGGACAAAATATAAAAGACAAAAAAAGAGAAGAGTTAGGGACGGAGACCTGTCCCGGGGAGGGAGTCACGAAGGAGGAGAAGTTTCCAAACAGCAGGAAACCCTCTCACTGGTGGGTCTGTGGGGAGTTTTGGAATCTCAGAGGGCAACGTAACTGGGAGGGAAAACAAAACAAAACAAAACAAAAAAGCCCGCAGAATATGTGCCTAACCACAACTCCCAGTGGAGAAGTAGCCCAGATGCTCGCATCCGCCACCAGCGAGCAGGGGCTGGACAGGGCGGGGCTGGTTGCATGCTTAGGGTAAAGACCTGACCTGAATGCCCTGAGGACAATCTGAGGGAGCTAATGTGAATTAGCAACTCAAATTATGGGATAGCCAGAGACAGGAAAAAAAGAGAGAGAGAGAACTTTCCTTTGAAAAGTTCTAACCTAAGGCACAGCCTGGCCTGCTCACAGAACAAAGGATTGAGCAAATACCAAAGGAGAGCTGCTGCTGCTGCTGCTGCTAAGTCGCGTCAGTCGTGTCCAACTCTGCGACCCCATAGACGGAAGCCCACCAGGCTCCTCTGTCCCTGGGATTCTTAGCTAGCCGGCTACAGACTGGCCCACCCCCCACCCCCCCCCTTTCAGAGGCAGGAAGGCAGAGAAGCAGGTGGGCAACAGACAGAGCCAAAACTCAAGGGGTATTCTCGGCCCCAGAGACCGGCATCTTCCACCAAACTATAAGCAGGCTTCCAGTTACTAACCAAGTCTTCCTGGGATCCTGGATGATTGACATCTTCCAAGAGGATCACAGCCAGAGATCAGCTCCCCAGAGGAGACACACGGCACACCTGAGATGGTGCTCCGGCAACGCACCCAGGAAACCGAGCAGCTGGGACAGGGGAGGTGATTAAGATGCACAGCTTATCTAGGACAGTGTGCTCACCAAGTGCCTGGTCGCCTGAGCTTCACAGACCTGAGAAGGACACAAAACGCACGCCCAACTGAGTCTGTGCCTTTGTGGAGTACCTGAGAACCTCAGCTTGAATAGCTTAGACCTGGGAAGTGCATGAAATGCAGGGCCCACTTTGGACAGTTCCTCTGCAGAGCACCCTGGAGCCTGAGCAGTGTAGACCCAGAAAGCACACGCCTCTGTAAACTGTGGCAAACCCAGTGTGGTCCATACACTGTGAGCACTCCCCACACATGCCAGTGATATTTGTTTGCAATGTTCCTCCCTCCCCACAGCACAACTGAACAAATGAGCCTAAATAAGTGACCACCTTTGCTCCCTTGTGTTAGGGTGGAAATTAGACACTGAAGAGGCTTGCAAACAGAGGAAGCCAAAATAAACAAAGAAGAGGGAACCGCTCTGGAAGTGACAGGTACAATAGATTAAAACCCTGTAGTTAGCATTTACTAAGCATTGGAAGGGGCCTATAGACCTTGAGAAGAAGTGTAAGCTGAAACAAGGAACTATCTGAAACTGAACTGAGCCCACACTGCCCTCAACAGCTCCAGAGAAATTCTTAATATATTTTTACTATTATCACTTTTTTTTATTTTTAAGTTCTTTATTACTCCTTTAATTTTCATTTTTATAACCTACTATTACCTTGAAAAAATATACCCTATTTTTAAAGCAAATTTCATATATATTTTTTATAATTTTTGTGATTGATTTAGTTTTGTATTTTTGAGAGTCTAACCTTTACTCTAGATTTTTAATCTTTGCTTTTTGGTATTTGTTATCCATTTGTACCTTTAAGAATCCAATCTTCAGTACCCATTTTTACTTAGGGGTGTGATTATTGACTTGATTGCTCTCTCCCCTTTGACTCTCCCTTTTCTCCCCTAGGTCTCCTCTATGTCCTCCCTGCCCCTTCTCTTCTCTACTTAACTTTGTGAATCTCTCTGGATGTTCTGGGCTGTGGAGAACACTTAGGGAACTGATTACTGGCTAGATTGGTCTCTCCCCTTTTGACTCCCCCTCTTCTCCTCCTGGTCACCTCTATCTTCCTCATCCCACTTCCCTTCTCTGTGTAACTCCATGAACCTCTGTGTGTTCCAGACTGTGGAGAGCACATAAGAAATCTATTACTGGCTAGATTGCTCTCGCACCTTTAGATTCCCCCTCTTTTCCTCCTGGTCACCTCTATCTCCCTCCTCCCTCTTCTCTTCTCCATGTAATTGCGTGAACCTCTCTGGGTGTCCCTCACTGTGGAGAATCATTTCACCATTAACCTAGATATATTATCATCTGTGATATATGTATGGAGAAGTTTTGAGGCTACTGTAAGAATAAGACTGAAAGCCAGAGGCAGGAGGCTTAAATCCAAAACTTGAGAACACCAGAAAACTCCTGACTCCAAGGAACGTTAATCAACAAGGGCTCATCCAAATGCCTCCATACATACACTGACACCAAGCTCCACCCAAGAGCCAACAAGTTCCAGAATAAGACATACCATGCTAATTCTCCAGCAATGCAGGAACACAGCCCTGAGCATTAAAATACAGGCTGCCCAAAGTCAGACCAAGTACATAGACATCTCAAAACTCATTACTGGACACTTCATTGCACTCCAGAGAGAAGCGATCCAGCTTCACCCACCAGAACACATGTGTAAGCTTGCCTAACCAGGAAACCTTGACAAGCTACTAGTCCAACCCCACCCACAGGGAGCAAGCTCCACAATAAAGGGGAACCACAAACTTCCAGCCTACAGAAAGGCCAACCCAAATAAAGCAATTTAAACAAAATGAAAAGGCAGAGAAATATTCAGCAGGTAAAGAACATGATAAATGCCTACCAAACCAAACAAAAGAGGAGGAGATAGGGAGTCTACCTGAAAAAGAATTCAGAATAATAATAGTAAAGATGAGCCAAAATCTTGAAAACAAAATGGAGTTACAGATAAATAGACTAGAGACAAGGATTGAGAAGATGCAAGAAATGTTTAAAAATGACCTAGAAGAAATAAAAAAGAGTCAATCTAATAAATAATGCAATAACTGAAATCAAAAGCACTCTGGAGGGAACCAACAGAAGAATAACTGAGGCAGAAGATAGGATAAGTAAGGTAGAAGATAGATTGGTGGAAATAAATGAAGCAGAGAGGAAAAAAGAAAAAAGAATTAAAAGAAATGAGGACAACCTCAGAGACCTCTGGGACAATGTTGAATGTCCCAACATTCAAATCATAGGAGTCCCAGAAGAAGAAGACAGAAAGGCCATGAGAAAATATTTGAGGAGGTAATAGCTAAAAACTTCCCTAAAATGGGGAAGGAAATAGCCACCCAAGTCCAAGAAACCCAGAGAGTCCCAAACAGGATAAACCAAGAGTGAAACACCCCACAAAACAAATTAATCAAATTAACACAGATCAAACACAAAGAGCAAATAGTAAAGCAAGGGGAAAGCAACAAATAACACACAAGAGGATTCCCATAAGGCTAACTGCTCATCTTTTAATAGAAACTCTTCAGGCCAGAAGGGAATGTCAGAACATACTTAAAGTGATGAAAGAGAAAAGCCTACAACCCAGATTACTATACCCAGCAAGGATCTCATTCAAATATGCAGGAGAAATCAAAAGCTTTACAGAAAAGCAAAAGCTGAGAGAATTCAGCACCACCAAACTAGCTCTTCAACAAACGTTAAAGCATTTCTCTAGACAGGAGACACAGAAAAGGTATATAAACTCGAACCCAAAACAACAAAGTAAATGGTAATGGGATCATACTTATCAATAATTACCTTAAATGTAAATGGGTTGAATGCCCCAACCAAAAGACAAAGACTGGCTGAATGGATACAAAAACAAGACCCCTGTATATGCTGTCTACAAGAGGCCCACCTCAAAACAAGGGACACATACAGACTGAAAGTGAAGGGCTGGAAAAAGATATTTCACACAAATGGAGACTAAAAGAAAGCAGCAGTAGCAATACTCATATCAGATAAAATAGACTTTGAAATAAAGGTTGTGAAAAGAGACAGAGAAGGACACTACATAATGATCAAAGGATCAATCCAAGAAGAAGATATAACGATTATAAATACATACGCACCCAACATAGGAGCACCACAATATGCAAGGCAAATGGTAACAAGTATGAAAAGGGAAATTAACAGTAACACAATAATAGTGGGAGATTTTAATACCCTACTCACACCTATAGATAGATTAACTAAACAGAAAATTAGCAAGAAAACACAAACTTTAAATGACACAATACACCAGTTAGACCTAATTGATATCTATAGGACATTTCACCTCCAAAAAATAAATTTCACCTTTTTCTCAAGTGCATACAGAACATTCTCTGGGATAGATCACATCCTGGGCCATAAATATAGCCTTGGTAAATGCAAAAAAATTGAAATAATTTCAAGCATCTTTTCTGATCACAGTGCGGTAAGATTACATGTCAACTACAGGAGAAGACTCCTGAATGTCCCATGGATTGCAAGGACATCCAACCAGTCCATTCTAAAGGATATCAGTCCTGGGTGTTCTTTGGAAAGAATGATGCTAAAGCTGAAACTCCAGTACCTTGGCCACCTCATGTGAAGAGTTGACTCATTGGAAAAGACTCTGATGCTGGGAGGGATTAGGGGCAGGAGGAGAAGGGGACGACAGAGGATGAGATGGCTGGATGGCATCACCGATTCAATGGATGTGGGTTTGGGTGAACTCCGGGAGTTGGTGATGGACAGGGAGCCCGGCGTGCTGCGGTTCATGGGGTCGCAAAGAGTCAGACACAATTGAGTGACTGAACTGAACAGGAAAAAAACTATAAAAAATTCAAACATCCAGGGGCTAAACAATACGCTTCTGAATAACCAACAAATCACAGAAGAAATCAAAAAAGAAATAAAAATATGCATAGAAACAAATGAAAATGAAAACATGACAACCTAAACCCTATGGGATTCAGTAAAAGCAGTACTAAGGGGAAGGTTCATGACAATACCAGCTTACCTCAAGAAACAGGACAGAAATCAAATAAATAACCTAACTCTACACCTAAATCAATGAGAAAAAGAAGAAATGAAGAACCCCATGGTTAGTAGAAGGAAATAAATTATAAAAATTAGGGCAGATATAAATGAATAATAAAGAAAGGAGACTATAGCAAAAATCAACAAAACTAAAAGCTGGTTCTTTGAGAAGATAAATAAAATAGACCAACCATTAGCCAGACTCATCAAGAAAAAAAGTAGAAGAATGAAATCACCAAAAGTAGAAATGAACATGGAGAAATCACAACAGACAACACAGAAATACAAAGGATCATAAGAGACTACTATCAGCAACTATATGACAATAAAAATGGACAACTTGGAAGAAATGGATGATTTCTTAGAAAAATGTAACCTTCCAAAACTGAACCAGGAAGAAATAGAAGATCTTAACAGACCCATCACAAGCACAAAAATTGAAACTGTAATAAAAAAATCTTCCAACAAACAAAAGCCCAGAACCAGATGGCTTCACTGGTGAATTCTACCAAAAATCTAGAGAAGAGCTAACACCTATCCTTCTCAAACTCTTCCAGAATATTGCCGAGGAAGGTAAACTGCCAAACTCACTATGAGGCTACCATCACCCTAAACCAAACATCCATCATACCAAAACCAGACAAAGATGCCACAAAAAAAGAAAGCTATAGGCCAATATCACTGATGAACATAGATGCAAAAATCCTCAACAAAATTCTAGCAAATAGATCCCAACAACACATTAAAAAGATCATACATCATGACCAAGTGGCTTTATCCCAGGGATGCAAGGATTCTCCAATATTTGCAAATCAGTCACTGTGATACACCACATTAACAAATTTTTTTTTTTTTTTTCCTTTTCTAACCCTTGTGGCTCAGATGGAAAGAATCCACTCCAGTATCCTTGCCTGGAGAAGCCCAGGAACAGAGGAGCCTGGTGGGCTATGGTTGTTTATGTTGCTTTCACAGCTGGAGTTTTTTTAGGCCTTAACTTGAAGTATAAGACTATCAAAGCAATACTTCCGTATGTGGCCAGCACACAATTCATTCTCCCTGTGAGAGTGTAAGAGTTGAAATATTTTTTGATACCAGTGAAATGGAACTGGGCATCAGCTTCTGGACCTGCCATGATTTCAATCTTTCAAGGGGTTCAAACTCCACGGCCTGTGTCCTTCACCGTACGCTGCTGCCCCTCAATCCCGCCGGAAGACACCACCTCCACCTCCACATTAACAAATTGAAAGATAAAAGCCATGTGATTATCTCAATAGATCCAGATAAAGCCTTTGACAAAATTCAACATCCATTTATGATAAAAACCCTAGAAAGCAGGCATAGAATGAAAATACCTCAACATAATAAAAGCCATATATGATAAACCCACAGCAAACATTATCCTCAATGGTGAAAACTGAAAATATTTCTCCTTAAGTCAGGAACAAGACAAGGGTGCCCACTCTCACCACTACTATTCAACATAGTTTTGGAAGTTTTAGCCATAGCATTCAGAAAAGAAAAAGAAATAAAAGGAATCCAGATTGGAAAAGAAGAAGTAAAACTTTCCCTGTTTGCAGATGACATGATGCTCTACATAGAAAACCCTAAAGACACTACCAGAAAATTACTAGAGCTAATCAGTGAATACAGTAAAGTTGCAGGATATAAAATTAACACACAGAAATCCCTTGCATTCCTATACACTAACAATGAGAAAACAGAAAGAGAAATTAAGGAAACAATTCCATTCACTATTGCAATGAAAAGAATAAAATACTTAGCAATAAATCTACCTAAAGAAACAAAAGGCCTACATTTAGAAAACTATAAAACACTGATGAAAGAAATCAAAGAGAACACTAACAGATGCAGAAATATACCATGTTCATGGATCGGAAGAATCAATATGGTGAAAATGAGTATAGTACCCAAAGCAATCTATAGATTCAATGCAACTATCAAGCTACTGACGGTATTTTTCAGAGAACTAGAACAAATAATTTCACAATTTGCATGGAAAAATATAAAACCTCAAATAGCAAAAACAAACTTGAGAAAGAAGAATGGAACTGGAGGAATCAACCTGCCTGACTTCAGAATATACTAGAAAGCTACAGTCATTAAGACAGTATGGTACTGGCACAAAGACAGAAATATAAATCAGTGGAACAAAATAGAAACCCATAATAAATTGATGCACTTATGAACACCTTATCTTTGACAAAGGTGGCAAAAATATACAATGGAGAAAAGACAATCTCTTTAACAAGTGGTGCTGGGAAAACTGGTCAACCACGTGTAAAAGAATGAAACTAGAACACTTTCTAACACCATACACAAAAATAAACTCAAAATAGATTAAAGATCTAAATATAAGACCAGAAAGTATAAAACTCTTAGGCGGAAACATAGGCAAAACACTTTCTAACATAAATCCCAGCAGGATCCTCTATGACACACCTCCCAGAGTAATGGAAATAAAAGTGAAAATAAACAAATGGGACCTAATTAAACTTAAAAGCTTTTCAACAACAAAGGAAACTATAAGCCAGGTGAAAATACAGCCTTCAGAACAGGAGAAAATAACAGTAAATGAAGCAACTGACAAAGAATTAATCTGAAAAATACACAAGCAGCTCAATTCCAGAAAAATAAACGACCCAATCAAAAAATGAAAGAAATAAACAGACATTTCTCCAAAGAAGACCTACAGATGGCTAACAAACACATAAAAAGATGCCCAACATCACTCATTATCAGAGAAATGCAAATCAAAACCACAATGAGGTACCATCTCACACTGGTCAAAATGGTTGCTATCAAAAAGTCTACAAACAATAAATGCTGGAGAGGGTGCAGAGAAAAGGGAACCCTCTTACACTGTTGCTGGGAATGCAAACTAGTAGAGCCACTATGGAGAACAGTGTGGAGATTCCTTAAAAAACTGGAAATAGAACTGCCATATGACCCAGCAATCTTGCTGCTGGGCATACACACCGAGGAACCCAGAATTGAAAGAGAGATGTGTACCCCAATTTTCATGGCGGCACTGTTTATAATAGCTAAGACATGGAAGCAACCTAGATGTCCATCAGCAGACAAAAGCTGCTGATGGACAAGAAAGCTGCTGATGGATAAGAAAGCAGTGGTATATATACACAATGGAGTATTACCCAGCTATTAAAAAGAATGCATTTGAATCAGTTCTAATGAGGTGGATGAAACTGGAACCTATTATACAAATGAAATAAGTCAGAAAGAAAAATGCCAATATAGTATATTAATGCATATATATGGAATTTAGAAAGATGGTAATGATGACGCTATATGTGAGACAGCAAAAGAGACACTGATGTATACAACAGACTTTTGGACTCTATGGGAGAAGGCGAGGGTGGGATGATTTGAAAGAATAGCATTGAACCATGTATATTACCATGTGTGAAATAGATTGCCAGTCCAGGTTAGATGCATGAGACAGTGCGCTCAGGGCTGGTGTACTGAGATGACCCCGAGGGATGGGATGGGGAGGGAGGTGAGAGGGGGGTTGAGGATGTGGAACACATGTACACCCATGGCTGATTCATGTCAATGTATGGCAAAAACCACTACAATATTGTAAAGTAATTAGTCTCCAATTAAAATAAATTAATTAATTTTTAAAAAGTTCACTGTAAAACTGAGCTCTGATCACTGGCTGTCATAACCTGCTCATCATAGTGCTAAATAAAAGATATACAAATGTGTAATAGGCCAGGCATCTGTGCTAAGCTGTTAACAAGAATTACTTCTATTGCTTCTGTAAGGAAGGGAGAAAAGCCCATACAAAGTGCATTACTATCAGATAATTGCTCCTAAAGACAGAAAACTAAGATGACCAAAACAGGCCTTTTTTATTTATTTGAATTTAATATTGAAACAAAGTCTTATAATCTTGTTTTTAGTTTTAATTGAAAAGTTCAAGCTAGTCTAAAGCTCCTAAAAAACTGTTTTCTATCAGTCCTTTGCAGTGGCTAGCCCTTCACCTGATTCACAGTGACATCTCCACTGGCCAGAGACATTATTAATAATTATCCACCAAGATATGGGAAGGTAACTATTAGAAAGGCAAAAACATGTGAAATTTTGAAATATTTTTATTGATCACATTGAAATTCTGTCAAATGAAATAAATTTTATACTTGTATGTGTTAGTCTTCAAAGAATTATCAATTCAAAAATATCCATTAAGAATCTAGTATTTACCTCAAAGGATGCTAGAAAGAATATATTAATTCTCATAATTGCTGTCAGTGGAGTTTCCAAGGTAGTATAATCCTACTCCTGGTTTTTCTTCTCAGCATCATTCTAATAGGGAAACTGTCTATTCTCAGTGGATTTGAAAAGTATCCTTTAGAGAATTGTCTCTAGGCTGTGAAAGAAGTTCCAGGACTTAGAAAAGAGAAGAGTCTGTGAATTTTAGCTTTTCTTGCTGCATGTTTCAGAGCTGTGTTTCACCAGTCATCCCCGGTAGCACACCACTGAGTTACACAGGAGAGCATTGATATTCCCCACCTCTACACTCCATTAACAATAGGAACTTGGTCCTGTTAGTTAGAACTTGGTCCTATAGTCTTTATAAAGAGAAAGATACCTTTGCAAATGGCTCTATACACTAGCTCCCTTTATTGGTTTGGAATCTGAAAGTTGTACTTTAGCAAGGCAAATGTGCCAGTGGCATGTAACACCAGTGAATCTGTCTAAAGCAAAGTGAAGAAGGGTACAAGATTCCTCATCAAATGCTTTAAAAGGAGATCTAGCAATAATTTGAACTGTAGTTTTGGCTCAAAAGTGAGCCCCTCTATATACTTCAGTTATGTTTTAACTGGAGTGGGTTTTCTTGCCCTTTTCCAAGGGATATTCCCAACCCGGGGATCAAACCCAGGTCTCCCACATTGTGGGCAGATTCTTTACCATTTGAGCTACCTGAGAAGCTACCTGGGAAGCAATAGTTTGTTCCTTGTCTTTGGATGTCCCTGGGATTGCTTATTGTGTCCTTACTATAAAACACCCTGTGGTGATCTGGCACTGATTCTTCCCTGCTCTTGCTGATCATACTCATCTCTTACCAACTCTGCACTAGGTGACATCACCATTGGTAGTTTTAAACATTTACAGCACAGAAATCTAGCAAATGTCACAAATCATAGGCTTTTCCTCCCATGGAAACTAGTTGTTAAACATTTACCTACCACTGAGAGCCTTTATTTAACAAGTGTGAGTATGGTTCCTTTCGCTCAAACTCATTGACAAGAATCAAAGTTGAAAGCCATAAAAAGACATGGAGGAACTGTAAATGCTCACTCCTAAGTAAAACAAATCAAATTGAAAAGGTTATATACTGTATGTTTCCAATTATATGACATTCTGGAAAAGGTAAAACTATGGAAACAGTAAAAAGATCAGTAGTCATTGTGAGAGGGGGGTGTATAGGAGGGCAGAGAAGATTTATAGGGCAGTGGAAATGCTGTGCATCCTAGTGTTGACCTAAAGTAAATAGACTGCCAGATATTTCTTCAGCAAAGTGAAAGCGAAAGTTGCTGAGTCATGCCTGACTCTTTGTGACCCCATGGAGGCTATACAGTCCATGGAATTCTCCAGGCCAGAATACTGGAGTGGATAGCCATTCCCTTCTCCAGGGGATCTTCCTAATTCAGGGATCGAACCCAGGTCTCCCACATTGCAGGCAAATTCTTTACCAGCTGAGTCACCAGAGAAGCCCAAGAATACTGGAGGGGGTAGTCTATCCCTTCTCCGGAGGATCTTCCCAACCCAGGAATTGAACCGGGGTTTCCTGCAAACATAGTCTTTATTCAGAATCAGACCAGTCCCTATGTCTTCCCCTCCCTGCCCCTCCCTTCATACTATTCGAATTAGCTTCCTTTTTCAAGAAGCTTCCTTGGACTCTGTTACTGGTATATCTTCAACAAATCTGTGTCTTTTTCCACAAAGAAATTTTCCTACTAGCTGCAAAGAAAGAAGCATTTTCTGCAGGTACTACATATTCCCCTGAGAAAATATTTCCTTGCTGACAAATCATTTATAGACACTCTGTCCCTTTAGGCTGAATGAGTAGAAAAGAAACACAAGATTTATATGTGGTTCTCGCCTCAGGGTTCAGCCACATGTGCTAGGATGGGCAAGCGTATAGGATACAGGAAATGTTTTCACCTCTTCTTTTAGGATATCTTCTCTACCCACTAGCCCCACTGCTACTCTGGAGAATTCTCCTGTCCTTCATGCAAAAGTAGATAATCAATATATTTTTATTGGTTCATTACAGGAGCTCAAGGATATAAATTTGCTTGGGAGAGTAGCTGGGAAACCCAGGCTCTGTCCTCAGTTACCTGAAGGCCTAGGGCTTATCTCTGGCCTTATCTGGGCCCCAACTCCCATTGTCTCTGAGGGCTACCCCAGGCTTGTTTCAGCCCCACCTGTAGGTTCCCTGTATCTAGCAGGAGGAAAGGAAGCTGAGAAGGTTCTAAACCTAACAAGCTAGCCTACCTTCAAGCTGGAATACCTTACAAGCTGCGATATTTCCCTGTCTCAATTTCTGGAGGACAAGGGTAAATTTTGCCTCACAGATGTACTTCTTCAAGAAGCCTATTTGTCTCATAATAGGAAAAAAAACCAGAGTTCCCAGCACTCCTTTTTCTTTAGAATGAAACAGGAAGGGAGGGGGCAGGGCATAGCCTTAAGAAGAATGACATAGCTGTTGACAATATGACATAAACTGGTTAGAACCTGTCAGGCCCAAGATGCCTGACTTCCAGCAGATCTTGAGCCTCATTGTGTGATCATTATAATACATTGTTGTTGTTGTTTAGTCCCTAAGTAGAGTCTGACTCTTTTGTGACACCGTGGACTGTAGCCTACCAGGCTCCTCTGTCCATGGGATTTCTAAGGCAATAATACTAGAGTGGGTTGCCACTTCCTACTCCAGGGGTTCTTCCTAAACCAGGAATCAAACCTGTGTCTCATGCATTGGCAGGAGAGTTTCTTTACCACTGAACCACCAAGGAAATCCTTATAATATATAGTGTATCCTAAAGAACACATCCACAGGTGCCATGACAGTTCTGAGGCAGACCAAAAGGCCAAAAAGTGGGTGGTGGCCCAATTCCTGTGAATTTCTCCCCCTTCCCCAAAAGAGTTGAAATAATCGTCCCATTTGTTAGCTTATAAAACTACCCAGCCCATAAATGCTGTTGTTTAGCCACTAAGTCCTACCTGACTCTTTTGCAATCCTATGGACTGTAGCCTACCAGTCTCCTCTGTCCATGAGATTTCCCAGGCAAGAATACTGGAGGGGCTGCCATTTCCTCCTCTAGGGGATCTTCCCCACCCGGGGATGGAACCTGCGTCTCTTACATCTAACCTGAATTGGCAGGCCAGTTCTTTACCGTTAACGTTAGTGCCACTTGAGAAGCAACCCACAAGAGACATTCGAAGCCTTAAAATTTTGACTAATTCTGAGTGCCAGGCCTTGATATTTTAATTTTTATCCCCAAATCCTCCCCTCCAGTATCTTGAAAATGCTTGTGTTTTCTAAAAACATGAAGCTCTCACTTGATAGGCACCTGCTACACATTCCTATTTCAGCTGCTGAAGTATGGAAAAGGACCTGAATTATCCTCATAGTTTTAGATTCCAATCTTTCTCCAGGAACACCCCACTTTCTAAAAACTTCCGTGGAAACCAGGTTAACTATCAATTTCTAGTCTGTTACTTCATGAGCTTGTTTCTTGCCCTTTAAAGTGACCCATTCACCTGATGCTGTATTTATCTGATTCTCAGTAAGACCTATATAATCTTGAACCTTGTCATTTGCCCAAAGACTAGATTGTCAATGTCCTTCTAGTTTTCACAGTCTCTTGCAGAATTTGAAACACTGTTCCAAGAACTGACAATCTCCTTGAACTCTTCTTTGAGAAATCAGAGTTCCACTGGTGAGGTACACTCCTGCTTGGCTCAGTTCCCTGAAAATATGAAGACTCTTGGAATAGTCAGAGTAGAGAACTCTGTAGCAGACATGGGGACACTCCATGCCAGCATTAGCTAATTAGATGTTTTCAGAAGGCAATGGCACCCCACTCCAGTACTGTTGCCTGGAAAATCCCATGGACGGAGGAGCCTTGTAGGCTGCAGTCCATGGGGTCGCTAAAAGTCGGATACGACTGATGACTTCACTTTCACTTTCCACTTTTCATGCCTTGGAGAAGGAAATGGCAACCCACTCCAGTGTTCTTGCCTGGAGAATCCCATGGACGGAGAAGCCTGGTAGGCTGCAGTCCATGGGGTCGCACAGTCGGACACGACTGAAGCGACTTAGCAGCAGCAGCAGCAGCAGTTATGAAAACAAGTCACTTAACGTTTTGGTGCCTCACTTCCCTCATATATCAAAAGGGAAATAATAATAAATAGATTTGTTGCAAGACAAAATTCAATAATGAGACAATGGTTTTGAAAATATGAAACTGTATCAGTGTGAGGCAATTTTGTTATTATATAGCATAAGTTACTTTAGTCTTCCAATTTCAGTTGAAATTAAATAATTGAACACAAAATATCAATTTGATAAAGAGAATATAGCAAAATAAACAGTAATAAAAAGATCAATTTAATCTAGATTTCATATTTTTATTATGCAAAATCATTTTAAGTAAACACTTATTTTTACATATAACACAAGTTTAAGAAAGGAAATATATTGGAACAATTGCAAGGAATTGGGCCATAAATTTTATTAGATTTTAACATCATTTAAATATGATCAAGTAAAGGTTATAGGCTTGTTTTATGCTATTAAAGCAGTAAACTCAAATGATAATACCGTATAGGGAAAATTAAGAGTTTTTGTCTTACATACTAAAATAAGGTGGGCCCTTTCTTTAAAAATATTAGTACTATAATAGGTCTTAATTTTTGCCTGTGAATAATTACAAGCCAAAAGAACAGCAAGTAATAATTTTTTCACGTACAATTCATTATGATTAAATATTTTAAATATAATTTTGCATTTTTCTCATTAAAAATTTCAAGAGTTTTTAAACTCTTGTCTCTCCTGGTTGCTGCTGCCGCTTTACAAGCCTACAGTCAAGGTGACTCAGCAACTCCTCTGCTCACTTAAAATGATTTGAATTCTGTTCACAATCACCAGGGTGAACAATCACAGTGCAAAGAAATCCCTAAACAATCTTGCTTTTAGGCAGCCTTCCCATCTTAATACCTTATGTTGCTGGGATCAGAACACCTCCTTGGAGCAGTCAGAGCACATTATGCTATGCCTGGGCTTTTCCATCAAGCTGGTCTGTTTTTCCAAATGGAAATTGTTTCCAAACCTGGTGTCAAGAGCACCAGTATCTAGAGTGAATACAAAAATACAGAATGTGTGTATTTATTTTGCATCTTAAAAATAAATAAGAAATTAAGCCTAAGCTCTTAGTAATAAAACATCATTTGACATTGGCATTCTTACACAATATTCATGTAACAGTTCATGTGTATATTTATAAATTGGAAACACCTACATAATGGGTACATGCTCATATGTTTTTACAGGTAGGATTATGTTGCTTACATGTTTGGAGTGCACTTGTTTAGAGCACCATAAAATATTTGATGAATAGTGAAAGTATTGAGAGATTTGCAGTTGAGTTCTGTCTTTCTTTTAAATTACTTAATTATTGGCTGCACAGGTCTTCATTGCCATAACAAGGATCTTTAGTTGTAGCACGTGGAATCTAGTTTCCTGACTAGCCGTTGAACCCGAGCCTCCAGCATTGTGAGTGCAGAGTTTTAACGGCTGGACCATCAGAGAAGTCCTGAGTTTTGTCTTTTAACAACTAATTTCTCTCCTTTTTCCTCCTTGTCATCCTGCTTCTCAAAATTATGAACAATTCAGCTTTGGGTATGACATTCTGCAAAATAGAAGTCCTAGAGTTAAATTTATCTACTTGTGTGAAAAATTAGTTCAGGGACTATATTCTTGCATCTTTGTAGTCACATACACATCTCCAAGTGACAGAGCAAATTATGTAGTCTCTTCTTTGATGTTAGAAGGTAGATATTTGGCATCCTGTTACTAGTAAAACTTTTTTTTCCCATATATTTACACTTGTAGTTATCCTTGATTTGTAAATACACGTGTTTGAACTTATACTTTTCTATTGTCAGGAAGGTAAAAATTTCTCTCTGCACTCTTAGATTTAGTACCAGGGCCCTGCAAACATAACTGACAAAAGACAGATTAATAGGGGAAAAAGGAAAAACCAATATTTTTATAAACACAGGAGCTCACTGAAAAGAAATGAAACTCAATGAAGCAGTCAGACACAGGAGCTTATATACCCTTTTTAACAACAGAAAGAAGGTTTGAGCTTCAGGGGATGACAAATTGTGAAAAAGTGATAGGAAAATATATGGGAAAACTAATGGAAAATAAGGGTCATTTAGAAAGCTTTTTAAATGCAGATTCATATTGGTGCTCTAGATATTCATCTTGGCTGAATATTGTCACCCTGCTTATATAACTTATATCCAGAGTTCAGTTGAGTTCAGTTGCTAAGTCGTGACCGACTCTTTGCAACCACATTGAACCACAGCACGCCAGGCCTCCCTGTCCATCACCAGCTCCCAGAGTTCACCCAAAACCATATCCATTGAGTCGGTGATGCCATCCAACCATCTCATCCTCTGTTGTCCCCTTCTCCTCCTGCCCTCAATCTTTCCCAGCATCAGGGTCTTTTCAAATGAGCCAGCTCTTCACATCAGGTGGCCAAAGTATTGGAGTTTCAGCTTCACTATCAGTCCTACTAATGAACACCTAGGACTGATCTCCTTTAGAATGGACTGGTTGGATATCCTTGCAGTCCAAGGGACTCTCAAGAGTCTTAAAAAAGTTCAAAAGCATCAATTCTTTGGCGTTCAGCTTTCTTTATAGTTCAACTCTCACATCCATACATGACCACTGGAAAAACCACAGCCTTCATCAGACGGACCTTTGTTGAAAAAGTAATGTCTCTGCTTTTCAATATGCTGTCTAGGTTCGTCATAACTTTCCTTCCAAGGAGTAAGTGTCATTTAATTTCATGGCTGCAATCACCATCTGCAGTGATTTTGGAGCCCAGAAAAATAAAGTCAGCCACTGTTTCCACTGTTTCCCTGTCTATTTCCCATGAAGTGATGGGATTGGATGCCATGATCTTAGTTTTCTGAATGTTGAGCCTTAAGCCAACTTTTTCACTCTCCTCTCTCACTTTCATCAAGAGGCTCTTTAGTTCTTCACTTTTTGGCATAAGGGTAGTGTCATCTGCATATCTGAGGTTATTGATCCTGGCAATCTTGATTCCAGCTTGTGCTTCTTCCAGCCCAGCGTTTCTCATGATGTACTCTGCATATAAGTTAAATAAGTAGGGTGACAATATACAGCCTTGACATACTTCTTTTCCTATTTGGAACCAGTCTGTTGTTCCATGTCCAGTTCTAACTGTTGCTTCCTGACCTGCATACAGATTTCTCAAGAGGCAGGTCAGGTAGTCTGGTATTCCCATCTCTTTCAGAATTTTCCACAGTTTCTTGTGATCCACACAGTCAAAGGCTTTGGCATAGTCAATAAAGCAGAAATTGATGTTTTTCTGGAACTCTCTTGCTTTTTTGATGATCCAAGGGATGTTGGCAACTTGATCTCTGGTTCCTCTGCCTTTTCTAAAACCAGCTTGAACATCTGGAAGTTCATGGTTCAAGTATTGCTGAAGCCTGGCTTGGAGAATTTTAAGCATTACTTTACTAGCGTGTGAGATGAGTGCAACTGTGCAGTAGTTTGAGCATTCTTTGGCATTGCCTTTCCTTGGGATTGGAATGAAAACTGACCTTTTCCAGTCCTGTGGCCACTGCTGAGTTTTCTGGCAAATTTGCTGGCATATTGAGTGCAGCACCTTCACAGCATCATCTTTCAGGATTTGGAATGGCTCAACTGGAATTCCACATCTCCACTAACTTTGTTTGTAGTGATGCTCCCTAAGGCCCACTTGACTTCACATTCCAGGATGTCTGGCTCTAGGTAAGTGATCACATCATCATGATTATCTGGGTCGTGAAGATCTTCTTTGTACAGTTCTTCTGTGTATTCTTGCCACCTCTTCTTAATATCTTCTGCTTCTGTTAGGTCCATACCATTTCTGTCCTTTATCGAGTCCATTTTTGCATGAAGTCTTCCCTTGGTATCTCTCATTTTCTTGAAGAGATCTCTAGTCTTTCCCCTTCTGTTGTTTTCCTCTATTTCTTTGCACTGATCGCTGAGGAAGGCTTTCTTATCTCTTCTTGCTATTCTTTGGAACTCTGCATTCAAATGGGTATATCTTTCCTTTTCTCTTTTGCTTTTCACATCCCTTCTTTTTACAGCTATATGGAAGGCCTCCTCAGACAGCCATTTTGCTTTTTTGCATTTCTTTTTCTTGGGGATGGTCTTGATCCCTGACTCCTGTATAATGTCATGAACCTCTGTCCATAGTTCATCAGGCACTCTGTCTATCAGATCTAGTCCCTTAAATCTATTTCTCACTTCTACTGTATAATTATAAGGAATTTGATTTAGTTCATACCTGAATGGCATCTGGTCCCATCACTTCACGGGAAATAGATGGGGAAACAGTGGCAGACTTTATTTTTGGGGGCTCCAAAATCACTGCAGATCATGAAATTGAAAGACACTCACTTCTTGGAAGGAAAGGTATGACCAACCTAGATAGCATATTCAAAAGCCAAGGCATTACTTTGCTAACAAAGGTTCATCTAGTCAAGGCTATGTTTTTTCCTGTGGTCATGTATGGATGTGAGAGTTGGACTGTGAAGAAGGCTGAGCACTGAAGAATTGATGCTTTTGAACTGTGGTGTTGGAGAAGACTCTTGAGAGTCCCTTGGACTGCAAGGAGATCCAACCAGTCCATTCTGAAGGAGATCAGTCCTGGGTGTTCTTTTGAAGGACTGATGCTAAAGGTGAAACTCCAATACTTTGGCCACCTCATGCGAAGAGTTGACTCATTGGAAAAAACTCTGACACTGGGAGGGATTGGGAGCAGGAGGAGAAGGGGACAACAGAGGATAAGATGGCTGGATGGCAACACTGACTCGATGGGTGTAAGTTTGAGTAAACTCCGGGAGTTGGTGATGGCCAGGGAGGCCTGGCGTACTGCAATTCATGGAGTCACAAAGAGCTGGACATGAGTGAGCTACTGAACTGGACGGAACTGAATGGTCTAGTGGTTATCTCCACTTTCTTCAATTTAAGGCTGAATTTGGCAATAAGGAGTTCATGATCTGAGCCACAGTCAGTTCCCGGTCTTATTTTTGCTGACTGTACAGAGCTTCTCCATCTTTGGCTGCAAATAATATAATCAATCTGATTTTGGTATTGACCATGTGGTGATGTCCATGTGCAGAGTCTTCTCTTGTGTTGTTGGCAGAGGGTGTTTGCTATGACCAGTGCGTTCTCTTGGCAGAACTCTATAAGCCTTTGCCCTGTTTCATTCTGTACTCCAAGGCCAAATTTGCCTGTTGCTCCAGGTGTTTCTTGACTTCTTACTTTTGCAGAGTAGTATATGCAGAGTATGTCATGTGAAATGCCAGGCTGGATGAAGCACAATCTAGAATCAAGATTGCTGGTAGAAATATCAATAACCTCATATATACAGATGATACCACCCTTATGGCAGAAAGTGAAGAGGAACTAAACAGCCTCTTGATGAAAGTGAAAGAGGAGAGTGAAAAAATTGGCTTAAAGCTCAACACTCAAAGAACTAAGATTATGGCATCTGGTCCCATCACTTCATGGCAAATAGATGGGAAAACAATGGAAACAGTGACAGACTTTATTTTCTTGGGCTCCAAAATCACTGCAGATGGTGACTGCAGCCATGAAATTAAAAGATGCTTGCTCCTTGGAAGAAAAGCTATGACCAACATATTAAAAAGCAGAGGCATTACTTTGCCAACAAAGGTCCATCTAGTCAAAGCTATGGTTTTTCCAGTAGTCATGTATGGATATGAGAGTTGGACCTAAAGAATACATTGGAATCAGTTCTAATGAGGTGGATGAAACTGGAGCCTATTATACAGAGTGAAGTAAGCCAGAAAGAAAAATACCAATACAGTATACTAACGCATATATATGGAATTTAGAAAGATGTTAATGATAACCCTGTATGTGAGACAGCAAAAGAGACACAGATGTATAGAACAGTCTTTTGGACTCTGTGGGAGAGGGAGAGGGTGGGATGATTTGGGAGAATGGCATTGAAACATGTATAATATCATATAAGAAACGAATCGCCAGTCCAGGTTCAATGCAGGATACAGGATGCTTGGGGCTGGTGCACTGGGATGACCCAGAGGGATGGTGTGGGGAGGGAGGTGGGAGGGGGGATTCAGGATGGGGAACACGTGTATACCCGTGGTGGATTCATGTTGATGTATGGCAAAACCAATACAATATTGTAAAGTAATTAGCCTCCAATTAAAATAAATAAATTTAAATTAAAAAAAAAAGAAAGCTGAGGGTCGAAGAATTGATGCTTTTGAACTGTGGTGTTGGAGAAGACTCTTGAGAGTCCCTTGGACTGCAAGGAGATCCAACCAGTCCATTGTAAAAGAAATCAGTTCTGAATATACATTGGAAGGACTGATGCTGGAGCTGAAATTCCAATATTTTGGCCACAAGATGCGAAGAACTGACTAATTGGAAAAGTCCCCGATGCTGGGAAAGATTGAAGGCAGGAGGAGAGGGGGACGACCGAGGATGAGATGGTTGGATGGCATCACTGACTCGATAGACATGAGTTTGAGCTGGCTCTATTAGTTGGCGATGGATAGGGAAGCCTGGTGTGCTACAGTCTATAGGGTCACAAAGAGTTGGGCACAACTGAGTGACTGAATTTCTGCCTCTGGTGAGTCATCTTGATACAGGATGGTATGGGGGGTGGAGAATTATGTCTTGCTCTTAGACTGATAATGGAGGGCAAAGAACTCTTTTATTTGTTGATTCCTAATTGCCTTCAGCTCAGCGTAGTCTTTATGCCAAAGTGGCATATTTTGTAGTGTCACATCCAATCCCCTTCATTACCAACATCTACAGTGAATCAGCATCTTCAGCCTCTGAGTAAACAGTCTTGTCAGAAGAGTCATTGTTATTCCCAAACCTTTTCTCCCTTGCCTTGTTCTATGTAGGGCTGGTAAAAGCTAAATATTCTTTTTCAAGGTTCCCTCTGAGCTGAGGATGGTCAGTAAGACATACTAGAAAGCTCTGACTTCCTTAATAAGGGGACAATTATGACTTACCATCCATTCTACTCATTGTGACTGTCAATGTGGCTGTTCCATTAGAAGCTGCAGCCAGCATCCTTGCAACCATGAGATGCTAAAGTGAAGGCCAAGAGAACCCTACAGGCTGGAGCCTGATGTCATCAAGCTACTGGACCAAGAGCCAGCAGCTTCCCTCCTTCAGAACTGTTCTGAGAAAAATAAATCTCTCAGTGAGTTGGATCTCTCTATTTCTTGAAGCTGAGTGCATTTCTTAATTACACGGTCTCCCCTGAACAAGACAACAATAGTTTGCTTTTGGTTACATCCTGCATTCCTTTCTCGGCAGTTCCTATAGTCGCATTAGCTTTTCTTAAATGTTGTACATTGTCAAGTCAGATATCTCTTCTTACTTCTGCTAATTGGATTTTTTTTTCTCTCTCTTACTGGAATTTATTCTGAGTTCTTTCAGAAAGAACTCATAGCTGGTAAACTTTTTGAACCCTGCATGTCTATTTTTTGCTCTCACCATAAATTGACCTGGATATAGAAGTCTAGATTTGAGCCAATTTTCCCTTGGAATTTTGAAGTTCTTGCCTCACCATTTTCTAGTTATTCTTGTTAGCAGTGACAGGCCTGGCCAAGGTGCTGTCTTACCCACCTGCAGGCAGCAGCGTGTGTGGCTGTCTTATGGGACTGGTTCCTTGGGAGCACAGAGTAAGTGATTTCCCCAGGGGATGTAAAATCTCGGGAGGGGCCCTGAGGGATGACACTTATTCAATTTTCATTCCTTCCCGTTGTTGTTTGGTTGCCCAGTCACGTCAGACTCTGCAACCCCATGTACTGCAGCATGCCAGGCCTCCCTGTCTCTCACCATCATGTGAAGTTTGCCTAAGTTCATGTCCATTGCATTGGTGATGCCGTCCAGCCATCTCATCCTCTCACGCCCTCTTCTCCTGCCCTCAGTCTTTCCCAGCATCAGGGACTTTTCCAGTGAGTCGGCTGTTCTCATTCTCTGACCAAAATACTAGAGCTTCAGCTTCAGCATCAGCCCTTCTAATGAGTATTCAGGGTTGATTTCCCTTAAGAGAGATTGGTTTGATCTCCTTGCTGCCCAAGGTACTTTCAGGAGTCTTCTCCAGGACCATAGTTCGAAAGCATCAATTCTTTGACATTTCTGCCTTCTTTACAGTCCAGTTCTCACAACCGTACATAGGTATATATTTTTGGTTTTCTTCTGTTTTCTCACTCTGTCTTTAGAGGTTTTCTGTTTATTCTTATGGTGCTGAAATATTTGTACAATGTGTCTGTATGTGGGTCTTTTTACATCAGACTTTCAGTGTTACTGGGCCTTTTAGCTCTGGTGAATTTCCTCCTTCACCTTACTTTCTGTCTCCTTCCTCTCCTCTTCCTCCTCCTTCTCTGTCTATAATTTCCTTTCTTTCATTTCCTTTGCTTTCTCTTTTTGTACTGCTTGTGGGAACATCTGAATGAATTATCCAGTCTTATCTCTCCTGCTGTACATTTTGCCTCTTCTCCTGAGCTGTATTCTCAGAAATCTACTTAGCTCTGTTGGCCCCTCACTAAGTTAGCCTTGGGTGGTTCCCAGTCTGCCGACCTACTGACTGTTTTATTGCAGGGGTCATATTTTTCATTTCTGTGATCTTTACTTGTTCTTTCTATAGACGTGAATTCTTGTTCTCTTTTTTTCCTTTAAAGTTTTTTTCTTTTGATGCGGACCATTTTTAAAGTCTTTAGTGAATTTGTTACATATTTCTTCCGTTGTTGATGTTTCTGGTTTTTTGACCATGAGGCATGTTAGATCCTAACTCCCACACCACTTGCATTGGAAGGTGAAGTCCTAACCACTGGACTGACAGGGAAGTCCCTCTTGTTTTTCTGTTAACTATCTTCTTTGATGTGAGTTTCCTCTTGAGTTTGGTGCCTCTGTCTCATAGCTTTTCCTTCAGTGTTTCGTGATTTTATTATTTTGTGTTATATTAATATTTGAAAATTCACATTTCTTACTCAGGGACTCTGGGTTCTGTTTACAGCAGCTTATCCTTGGCGATTGTAGGAGGGGGGAGTATGAAAAGCCAGGGTACCTGGGGATGGTTTGGCATCAGGGCATTTGAGTCCTTATTCCTCCCAGAGAACCTACGTCTCAGGACGCTGGCCTCCTCCAGCTCAAGCACCCATTCTGTGTGCCTCCCATATGGGCATTTCTACTTTAGAAAATAATACTCATGGTTTAGGTCAGTCTAGGGAGGAGTTTGATGCTAGGAAAGACTGAAGGCAGAAGGAGAAAGGGGTGGCAGAAGAAGAGATAGTTAGATAGCATCACCAACCCAATGGACATGAATCTGAGCAAACTGGAAGATAGTGAAGGACAGGGAAGCCTGGTGGGCTGCAGTCTATGGAGTGCCAAAATGTCAGACACAGCTTAGCAACTGAGCAACAACAAACAAGGAGGAGGAGTAAAATTCTCTCTTGCCTTTTCTTCAGTCTTGCTGTTCTTAAGGAGACTATTGAGGACTCAGAGCTTTGTTTGCCTGTCTAGTGCTCATGTTCAGAGACCTATTCTAGGTAGACAGTTCCTGAAGTTTAGAGTGTTACCTGTAGAACAGTATCCATGCTCCAATACCCATGTTCCAAACACAGTGAATTAATACCCTGATGGTATTTTGATACCTTCTCAATCTTTCTTGTTTCTTTGAACTTGGGATATCTCTGGACTTTCTCTTACTTTTCTAGTCATTTCTGCTTGTGCTTTTATTTTTTTTAGCCTTTTTCTCTGTCCATATGCTCCTATCTGTTTTCTACCATTTGGGACTTTCTGTTTCACTGATGGCACCCTTTTTTTTAGCACCACGATGGAAATATCTTTTCAAAAGATATTTTCTGGGACTTCTCTGACAGTCCAGTGGTTAAGACTGAGCTTCCACTGTAGGAGGCATGGGTTAAATCCTTGGTTGGGGAATTAAGATCCTACATGCCATTTGGTGTGTCCCAGGCAAAATATATATTTTCTGTTATGTAAAAATTCCTGGGCAGAGAAATGGGTAAATGCTGTGTTTGGTCTTAATTTTTATAGTAAAGTTTTCTGGTTATTACTCATAAATTTGGAATTGCAACTCAAGACAAAAGTAAAAATCACATAACCCTACTATCTTGAGATAATTAGTATTCATAACTTGATATTTATCTTTTGGGGTATTCTATTAATATTTGTTGAAACAAAAATAGGATCACTGAAAATATGTGTATCGAATGTCTAATAAGTAGCAAGCACAGGGATGGATGAGAAGACTTAGAGATGTGATGAGGATACAAAGGCAAAAAGAAAAATTCTCTGCCTTCAAATAGCCCCCAATCTAAAAGATACAAAGAAATATAAACATTACTACCTTCTCCCAGTAAGCCTATCAGACATGAAATTAAGTATTGCTTGTATGTATGTGTGCTCAGTCATGCTGTGAAGGGATTTTTCAGATATTATTAGGGCCCTAAATCAGTTCACCTTAAAGTAGGCAGGCTATCTGGATATGTCTGACCTATTCAAATGAACCTCTTAAAGAAAGCTTTCTTCACATGTTTGGGAAAGAGGAAGCCAGAGGTTTGAAGAAGGAGGAAGATTAGACACAGGAGGATTGCTGGCTTGAAAGGTGCAGGCATCTATTTGTGGAGGAATGCAGTAGGCCTCTAGTTGTTAAGAGAAAATCCTGGTTAACCATGGGTAAGAAAATCAGGACCTCAGTCTGACAACTTCAAGGACTGAACTTTGCCAACAGTAAGATTTTGGAGGTTTTAAATTTCCTCAGAGCCTCCAGATGAGAACCTAGCCTGACGGACACCCTGATTTCAGACTCGTGATACTCTGAGCAGAAAACCCAGCCACACTGTAGTGGACTTCAGACCAACAGAATATGACTTAGGAGATAGGTATTGTTTTAAGCCACTAAGTTGGTGATAGCTTGTTTTGCAGCAAATAAAAGCTAATATCACCCACACATTGCTATAGGACTTTGGCAAAATATACAGGCAAAAGTTGGGGAATACAATTGGGACTGGATTCTGAGAGTGCTGGATTAAAGGGAGAAAAACATTGTGTTGTTTATTGATTTGAGACCTCTCTTAATAGCATTTAATACTTGGAAAAGACCACGGGGTCCGGTGTTTTCCTAGAAGCATGGAAATGGTGGTAACCCACAATAAATGAGGTATTAAATATCCCAATTGCCACAGCAGGACAGTGGGAGAAAGGATTAAAAAGGCTCAGATAATGGAACAAGTGCTGAAATGGCTCCTCTCCCCAGGCAATATAGGAAACTGAACCAATAATGCACCCAAACAAATGGCAGAAATTGGTATGACCCTCTAGTATCTAAAGGATGCAGAGGGTCATGGTCCCTTTCCTATCTCCACTTAGTTCATCAGTTTGGCTTCTGCAAAAATTAGACAGGTTCTGAAGGTTATGGTGATCTACCATAAACTCAACCAAATAGTATTCCCAGTTGCAGCTTCTACATCAAAGATCTATGGGGTCTTTGCTAGAGTGTATGGACATAACCCCTGGAGAAGCAAAGGAGAACCCACTCCAGTATTCTTGCCTGGGAAGTCGCATGGACAGAAGAGCCTGGTGGGCTATAGCCATGGGGTCACAAAGAGTGGGACACAACTTAGCGACTAAACAACAACAATGTACATAGCCACAGGTAAATGGTCTGCAGACAAGGAGCTGCTCATTGCATTTTTTCCCATCCCTGTCAAAAAAAGGATCAGAAAATGTTTCATTCACTTAGAACAGACAAATGTATACATTTAAAGCTTTTCTCCAGGACTGCAGCAACTCTTCTTCTGTCCTTTGCTATAATATGGTCACAACAGAACTGGACTGGATGCACTCTCCACAGAACATCTCTCTGGTTCACTCTCTGGATACCAGCATGTCAGTTTAGGAGGCTTTTGTAAGACACAAACACTCCAGATGTGGGAGATAAATCTACAAAGATTCTTGGACCCAACACATCCATACATTTGGTGGAGGTTCTGAGGCATCAAAGGACCCATGACCATATTTTGAACTTCCTATGATGAAGAAGGCAACACAATGCCTGATAAACCTTTCTTTCTTTCTTTTCTGCCTTTTTTTTTTTTTTTTTTTTTTTTGAGGCAGAAGTTTTCACATTTAGGAATACTGCTGTACTACTCTAAGCTATATATCAGGTAATATAAAATGGGCAAGGAATGTCTTTGCAGTAGGTCCAGGCTATGGTGATGGTAGCCCTGCTTCTTTGGCCACACAGTCTTGGGCTTCCTGCTGTATTAGAGGTATTGGTGGTGGGAGGAGATGCTCTATGGCATTTATCTCAAATCCCAATGGAAGAATCACAGCATTGGTTCCTAGGGTCATGAAGAAAAACTATAACATCTACAGTAGAGAATTATGCACTTTCAACAATAAGATTTGGCATGCTACTAGGCCTTTGTGGAAACTAAATGCCTGACCATGTGACATCAACGGATCATGTAGTCAGAATTGCCCATCATGAGCTGAGGGACTTTGTATGTGATAAAGTCAGGTAGTGTACGGTAAGATGTGCCAAGCTCCAGCCCCAGAAGGATCCAGGGGTACCCTCAGGATGATGGCTTAGGCGATAAGGATAGCAAAGCAGAGAGCAGGGCTTGATCTTCCTTGATAAACACAGAAAGCCAATAAAGCTCCCGTGTTCCAAGGAGTCATCTTTAAAGAAGAACAGAGAGAGAAAAGGAAAGAAAAGGAAAAAAAAGAATGACACGGGGAGACCAAGCTTCGGTGAGCGAGGCCCATAACTTTATTTTCAAAAGGAACTTTTATACCTTGACTTGTACATAGAGGGAAATGAAAGATGCAAAGTCATACAGAGTCAGCCCAAACATTACATCTGTTTTGTCTTTATCAAAACCAGGATTTTTTCTGCATACCTTTCCCATAAACAATATTGTGTACAATATCTTCTGGCCTTGGAGGCCTGTGGACATTTTATGACCCTTTTTTGATAAAGGCTGCTCACCCAGAAAACTTATTTTCCCTTGAAGTGTTTCTTCTTTATTTCTCTCAGCCTCAGAAAGTACTAAACAGAGTTACATTCTCACAGAGCAAAGGTGCAGTGGGTCACAACAAAGAGAGAACCAATTAGCTCAAAGGTCTGATGTGGTTAAAACAAGGCTGCTACTTGTTTTTCTTACATCCCAACTACGTTAACCAATGCACTCCCAGGTGCACAGTGGATAAGGGATGTGGGCACTTGGCAGCAAGCATTGGCCCAATAATGAAGCCCTTTACCAGTACTATCTATTCTAATAATTTTTCATCCTTTAAAGGACTCTATGCTCATTAGGACTTTTAGAATGTTTTGGCTTCCTGTGCCTTTCAAGGTTGGAGAGTTATGAAGAATCATGTGTGTTAATTGCAAGAGTATGGATAAACCTGTTCGGCAAACTAGAATGCCAACAGAGGGGTTAAAATAGAAATATTCCTTTTATGTTCAAGAGACTTATTAACTAAAGCCCTAAGTTGACTTTTTCCAGAGAAAGGTGGTCGGGGATAGCCCCCTGTTAATGACAGAAGAGTTGGTGAAAAGCATAATATAATAAACAGTAGATAGATTTTGGTTTTGGGGTAGATGCTCGAGCAGATTAAGGGGGTCCCTCAAGGCCTGATCCGCCTTTGCCTGTCAGGTCTCTTCCGCATGACCTTTGTCATGGGTGGGATCTCCCGTGGTGGCTCCCAGCAAAGATGGAGGTGGCACACCTGGGATTAAGCATGAGAAAAACTGGAAGCACATGAGTGCTGCACAAGCTTGTACACATTCCATTTCATCAGCACCTCTCCTTCAGTTCACACTTAGGACTGCATGCTGGTTCCCTGATGACAAGCTAGTGTAGCAAAACATTTCATCTTGGTTCATGGATGAGCTGGGTTGTTATATCGATGCAAGCTCATATGGGTGGTAGCTATACCAGAGTTGCCCACTCGGACAGGGCCTTGAAAGAAAACAGTGAGAGGAAATCCTTCCAATGAATGGAACCTTGGATGGTACACTGAGTCATTACTTTATGTGAAAGGAGACATATTATGCAGCTAGAACATAGACAAGCTTATGCCCAGGCTAACTGGATTAGGAGCTGGAAGGTCTGGAAAAGACCACACATGTGTGTGGATACAAGCATGTGGGCACAGAGTGTAAAAATATTTGTATCACATGTACTCACAAAGCATTCACCACACAAGAGGGAATAAACAATCAAGTAGATACAAAATTCATTAGAGCAGTGCTGTCTCAGTGGACACAGGAATGAGTAGCTATGATGGCAAGCTTTGAGGCTATGCAGGGACCCAACTGCATAGACTCTCACTATTAAGACTGATGTAGTTACTGATGCTACCAAATGTCCTATTTTCCAGCAGCAGAAACTAATACTGAGTTCCTCAATATGGCATCATCCCTCAAAGAGAGCAGTCAGCTATTTGGTAGCAAGTTAATTACATTACATCATCTTTACTCTGAAAGAAGCAGCTGACTTTTTTGACAGAGAGAGAGAGAGAGATTGCAGGCATTGACTTACCTTTCTTGCCCATAAGGCCTCAGCTTTATATAGTGTTTGCTCCATTCATGTGGCATCTTATATATATTGTGTTAGACAAGGAACCCATTTGATGACACAGTGTTGGGGTGAGGGCATGACCAATGGATCCACTGGGCATGCCATACTCTACACCAGCAAGAAAGCTGACATCAAGCTGAATGACAGCCCGGAGGCAAAGCTTTGCAATGATGGAATATATCCTCAAGTTTTTGCCTTACAGTATGTATCAGTGCTTTTCAGCCAGAGGCAAATTTGTCCCCTGGGAGACATTTGGCAAATTCTAAAAGATGTTCTTGGTTGTCACAGCTGGGGATTACTGCTGGCTTCTAATGGATGGAAGCCAAAGATACCACTACACATCTTATATTACACAGGATAGCCCCACAATGAAATATCCATCTCCAAAGGACAACAGTACCAAAGTTGAGTGATCTGACTTTAAATTGATGGACTCACGGTGCAATTTCCCTGGAGTTGTAATACAACTTACTCACGGATTCCAGATCAATACTCATCTGGGATCCATGAATAAGAAACAGAAGTGGCCCATTTACCATCACTTCCACCTATTCTCTATAGCACTTGCAATCTCACAAACAGTCCCTAATAAATCCCATGCATATAACCTCTATTGCAGTCTTTTTCATGCGGAACCCCATCTGTGACAGATTATAAATTGAGCCAAGGCAGTAGCAAAAACAATAAAGCCTGCATAGCCATTTTAGAGTATTTTAGGGAAAAATAGAGTTCATTATCAATTGGATATAAAAGGAAGGGAAAATGGAAGACTTAATTATAACTTCTAGGTTTACTTGGACAACTGGGTTGGCAATGGCTCATTCATCAAGATAAGGAATATAGAAATAGGAGAATTTGAGGGAGAAAATGACCGATTTTTTGTGTACATTTTCATCATGTATATAAAGGAAAATGCAACAACATGTATAAAGTTATTAGGCCAAATCATATGAACTTGCCATTTTTATAGGTCAGAAAACTGTCAAATGTTGCCAATTTCAAGTGGATCAGCCTAGTAATTACATATTAGCTGCTACATGGGAAAATTTACTATTTTTATTGCAACTTATGTAGGCCATATAAGATTTTAGAAAGGTAATATCTGTCAGATTTAAAAGATAATCTTTGGGGTAATGATATATCATTTACACTGAAACTTCCAAAGTAAGAATGTAAGTCACATATTATTGCTTTAAGGCACATTAGGGGCTCTTGATGAGATTCGAAATTCTGTTTTATATCAATTTTCTTGTGAGAGTTGAGACATAATTGCTACAAGTAGAGCCAGGAAAGGTCAGAGATAACTTCATTTCCATGCCAAAGCTTTCAAAACATGCTATCATCCATCATAAAAAAAAAAAAAAAGAATCTAAGACAGATGTGGTATGCTATGGCATTTGGTCTGCCTATCAACAGGCTCAACTGCAGAACCCAAATGGCTGCATGTAATTTTGTGTGTGGGCTCAGTCACTTCAGTCATGTCTCTTTGCGTGACCCCATGGACTGTAGGCTGCCAGGCTCCTCTGTCCATGGGATTCTCCAGGAAAGAACACTGGAGTGGGTTGTCATTTCCTCCTCCAGGGGATCTTCCTGATTCAGGGACTGAACACATATCTCCCACATCTCCTGAAGTGGCAGGTAGATTCTTTACCTGCTGAGCCATCAAGGGAAGCCCAATGTCGTTTAAGGCGAGATTCAAGCTATGAACTTACAGACATGCTCACATCATCTTTATAGGCTGAAAAATAAACTCATTATACCAAGTTTCATCAAGGCTGCAGCATGTAATGTGGATTGAATGTGGGTTTCCAAATATTGCTGATACAACTGATTTAAAATGGTAGTTGAGGTCGTGGAGCCAGAAAAAGGCAGTGCTGCTTGCCATTGTTCTAAGCCTGAGAATCTGGTTTTCATTCCTTCATTACAGAAGTAATCCACTGGATCTATACTAATCTCATCAGAGAAAGATAAATATTCATGACTAATATTATGTTAAACCACTGATCTGAATAGATAGAAAATTAGAATATGTACATGCAGACTTCCAGAGAATAGAAAGGAGATATAAGAAGGCCTTCTTCAACTAACAATACAAAGAAATAGAGGAAAACAACAGAATGGGAAAGACTAGAGATCGTCTCAGGAAAATTGGAGATATCAAGGAAACATTTCATGCAAGGATGGACACAATAAAGCACAGAAACAGTAATGGAAGTAGAAGAGAATAAGAATAGATGGAAAGAATATGCAGAAGAACTATATATATATTTAAAAAGGTCTTAATGATTGGAATAACCCTGATGGTGTGGTCACTCTCCTAGAGCCAGACATCCTGGAGTGTGAAGTCAAGTGGGCCTGAGGAAGCATTACCACAATCAAAGCTAGTGGAGGTGATGGAATTCCAGCTGAGCTATTTCAAATCCTAATAGATGATGCTGTGAAAGTGCTGCACTCAAAACACCAGCAAATTTGGAAAACTCAGCAGTGGCCACAGTACTGGAAAATATCAAAGAAGGGCAGTGCCAAAGAATGTTTAAACTACCAGACAATTGTGCTCAATTCCCATGTTAGTTAGTAAGGTTATGCTCAAAATCCTTCAAGCTAGGCTTCAACAGTACATGAACCAAGAACTTCCAGATGTACAAGCTGGATTTGGAAAAGGCAGAGGAACCAGAGATCAAATTGCCAACATCTGTTGGACCATAGAAAAAGCAAGGGAATTCCATAAAAACATCTACTTCTGCTTCATTGACCACACTAAAGCCTTTGACTGTGTGAATCACAACAATGCCAGACCACCTGACCTGCCTCCTGAGAAATCTGTATACAGGTCAAGAAACAACAGTTAGAACTGGACATGAAACAACAGACTGGTTCCAGATTGGGAAAGGAGTACATAAAGGTTCTATATTGCCACCTGCTTATTTAACTTATATGTAGAGTATATCATACAAACCAGACTGGATGAATCAGAAGCTGGAATCAAGATTGCCAGGAGACATATCAACAAGCTCAGATATGCAGGTGAGACCACACAGAAAGCAAAGAGGGACTGAAGAGTCTCGTTGAGGGTGAAAAAGGAGAGTGAAAAGTTGGCTTAAAACTCAACATTGAAAAGACTAAGATAATGGCATCCAGTCCCATCACTTCATGGCAAATAGATGGGGGAACAATGGAAACAGTGACAGATTTTATTTTCTTGGGCTCCAAAATCACTGTGGATGGTGACTGCAACCATGAAATTAAAAGATGCTTGCTGTTTGGAAGGAAAGCTATGACAAACCTAGACAGCATATTAAAAAGCAGAAACATCAATTCACCAACAATGGTTTTTATAGTTGAAGCTATGGTTTTTCCAGTAGCCATAGGGATGTGAGAGTTGGACCATAAAGATAGTGGAGTGCCAAAGAATTGATGCTTTTGAATTGTGCTGTAGGAGAAGACTCTTGAGAGTTCCTTGGACTGCAAGGATATCAAACCAGTCAATCCTAAAAGAAATCAGTCCTGAATATTCATTGGAAGGGCTAATGCTGATGCTCCAATACTTTGGCCACCTGATGTGAAGAGCTTACTTGTTGGAAAAGACCCTGTTGTTGGGAACAACTGAAAGCAGGAGGAGAAGAGGACAACACAGGACGAGATGGTTAGATAGGATCATTGACATGAATTTGAGCAAACTCCAGGAGGTAGTGATGGAGAGGGAAGCCTGGCATGCTGCAGTCCATGGGGTTGCAAAGAGTTGAATATGACTTAGTGACTCTACAACCACATGCAGAAAGAAAAATAATAACAACTCTCTTAAAATATAAGAATAGATTTGAGGACAGAGGAGTGACATTATTCACAGATGATGCCTAAGTGAGTGATGTGGCAAAAACTATCACTACAGGTATCAATCAGAATAGACTAGGTTGTTCTGAAGTTGAAACAAATATAATCTGAAAATCTCAGTGACTTAAAACCACTAACTATATTTCTGGCTCACATTATGTATCTGTTGCGTGTTGGCTGTGGTCTCTGCTCTCCATCGTCCTGGCTCCGGAGCACCAGTTGAACAATAAACCACTGTATGGAACACTGCCAATCACCCAGAGTTAGCAGAGAGAGCATGATGAATTGTACACTGGCTTTTAAAAGTACATCTAGAGTCATACACATCCTTTTTACTCACACTTTATTGCCAAAGCAAGTCCAAGGCCACAGATAACTGCAGGGGGATGAGAAAGTACAACGCTATACTATCCTGGGGAAGATAAAATAAAAGTATTTGGTGAGCAACACTAATGACACACTAAGACTGCCACTTTAATAGTCTGTTCAGTTCAGTTCTGTCGCTCAGTCACGTCCGACTCTTTGCGACCCCATGGACTGCAACACGCCAGCCTTCCCTGTCCATCATGAACTCCTGGAGTTTACTCAAACTCACGTCCATTGAGTCAGTGACACATCCAACCATCTCATCCTCTGTCATCCCCTTTTCCTCCCACCTTTGATCTTTCCCAGCATCAGGGTCTTTTCAAATGAGTCAGCTCTTTGCATCAGGTGGCCAAAGTATTGGAGTTTCAGGTTCAGTATCAATACTTCCAATGAATATTCAGGACTAATTTCCTTTAGGATGGACTGGTTGGATCTCCTTGCAGTCCAAGGGATAAAAGTCTGTAGCTGAGACCAAAAAAAAAAAAAAAAAAAGGCAGTGTTGGGAGATGCAGTAGCATAAGTGATGGGAATCTTGGACTTGGCAGACCTAGGTGAGTAATGGTAAAGGCCCGAGGCCAGAACATGAGTCACTACAGATGGCTTTGAAGTTTCAGGGGGCACAGGAGCCTTGCCTGGAGATGTGACACCAACTATTTCTCCCATACAAGTGCATAATTCCTAGAATTTGTTATCATCAGAAAGAAGAAGAGACCCTAGTTTAAGGAAATTAGATGTTTAAAAGGAAAGTTACAATGTAAAAGAGTGACTTATAGAATCCATTTCTCCTCTTGGTGACTTTCCGTAAAGTGTGCCATGTTTCATTCATCTATTAACACCCTGCATTCAGCTTCAAATAATTGCTTGAGAGCTATACTATTGATTAAGACAAATTTAAAACAGGGAAAAAAGTACATATTTTACTTACCCACTAAAAGTACGATTTCTGTGTTAATTCCTCCTTTCTTTTGGGTTTTCTAGATTTTATATATTTGATATGATTTATTAAAATAATTGAATTTGAGCAGACTCTGGGAGATAGGGAAGGACAGGGAAACCTGGCGTGCTGGAGTCCATAGGGTTGCAAAGAGCCAGACAGGACTTGGTGACTGAACAACAACCACTAATTAAAATAATGAGGCATTTACCCAGTTATCAGCCACCATATTAATTTTTATGGTTTTAATTTATAGGGATAGGAATGGCAATTAAGAAACATGCATGGAAGCATTTGAGTGAGTTTAGCAGACTATCTTCTGTCACTTAGAAATGTTCACAAAAGAGAGGATGAGCCCTTTCTATTTTCTTCAGTTTTATGTTTGATTTTATGAATAAGATTTACCCCCAAGCAAAATGATGTAGTTATCAAAACTTATTGTTAGGTTTAAGTATACCTGTAAGACAGATTGTGAAAATTTTGGTTAGTGGAAAAAAAAAAATTGGTTATTTGCAATGATGATTGATATCTTATCTATACAAAAAAACTGAACCAGGTGGTTCTTAAATTTGTTTAATTATATGGGGCACTTTAGTGTTTCCTTCAAAATTCAAACAGATCAACAACCCCTCCATTTTATTTTGCAGTTACAAAATCAAATAGTTTTCACGAAGCAGAGAAACAGTAAAGCCACAGTAAAGCTGAGTGGTCACTTTCATCTTCAGAGCTAGTGTGGAGAAGTTTTGTTAACGAGAACAAGAAGGGAGGGAGAGAGAAGAAAAAGGGAGAAAAGCTTTTTCAGGGGCTCTGAATTATTCTAGTATCTAGCACAATGTTTTGTACATATGAAATGCTCAGTGATTGTCAAAATAAGTTGAGTTTAGAGTTAATATATATTATATATTCAAAGTTCCTTAATTTTTTTGATTGAAAATTAAAGCTGTTATTTTGTTCTTTTTTTTGTATCAGTGTATACTGGCTGTATAAACTGAGTCATTTATGGATGTATATGGGGCTTCCCAGGTGGTGCTAGTGGTAAAGAACCCACCTGCTGATTCAGGAGACAGGAGAGATGTGGGTTCGATCCCTGGGTCGGGAAGACTCCTGGAGGAGGAAATGGCCATCTACTCCAGTGGACAGAGGAGCCTGGCAGGCTACAGTCCATGGGATTGCAAACATTCGGACACAACTGAAGCAACTTAGCAGAGCACACAGCACATGGAGGTGGTGCCCTCATGAAGCGATTAATGCCATGGGAATAAAGAGGAAGAGGAAAAATGAGGCCTCTCTCTCTGTATATATATACACATATACTAAGGACAAGGCGTCTGAGCACATAGTGAGATGGTAGATGTCTACAAACCAGGAAGTGGACTCAGTGGGAACCAAATCTGCTGATAACTTGATCTTGGAATTCCCAGCTTCCAGAAATGTGAGAAATAAGTGTCTGTTGTATAAGCCACCCAGTCTATGGTGTTTTGTTAAAGCAGCTCAAGATGTCTAGAGCAGGTACTGTAGTTAAAGTGAGCTGGAACATCCATAGAGGAAGGCAGGCTTGGCAAGATGGGAGGTGAGAATTAATACTCCAAAGTTACTTTCCTCTTGTCTTCCAATCTCTTGAGGGTGCCTCCTACGTGTTAAACCTAACTGGAAGCCCGAAGAGTATGGTTATTGTACTCGAGAGGTCAGCAAGCTGTGGCCCAGGCTAAATTCACCCCATTGTCTGTTTTTATAAATAAAGGTTTGTTGTTTTTGGTCCCTAAGTTGTGTCTGACTCTTTTGCAGCACCATGGACTGTAGCCCTCCAGACTCCTTTGTTCATGGGCTTTTCCAGGCAAGAATACTGGAGTGGGTTGCCATTTCCTTTTCCAGGGGAATCTTCTTGACCCAGGGTTTGAACCGTCATCTCCTGAATTGGCAGGCAGATTCTTTACTGCTGGGCCACCAGGGAAGCCCCAAAATAAAGGTTTACTGCAACTTTATTCATATTGTTCATAGTGTTCATATTGTTGTGGGTACTTTCTTGCTATAGCAGCAAAGTTTACGAGTTGCAATTGGGGCCATATAGCCCTTAAAGCCTAAAACATATACTCTCTAGCCATTCAGAGAAAATGTTTGCTGATCATTGATACAGTTCACAAGATTCAGTCTCTCAAGGTACAGAGTAGAAGGATGGAGAATAATTCTGAAGGGGCAAACAAAGACTATTCAGCATAAAAAGTAATTTCATATTTCGTCAGTGCATATTTGAAATAGGTTTCTAGAAGTAGAATTGCCAAGTCAAAGGGTAAATGCCTGTGTAATTTTTCTATATATCACCAAGTTCTCCTTCAGAGAAGTTATAACATTTTGCATTGTCACTGGCAACACAGCCCAATCCACAGAATATATCAAATGTTGACTTTTTGCCTGATAGGTAAGAAGTGGTATCTCAATGTATTACTTCAATTTGCATCTCAGATATTCATAAACTTGAATAGCTTATTGAATGTACAAGTCATACTTTCATTTCTTCTTCTCTAAACTACTATTTGTTTATAGGATAAATAAGATATTTTCCATTGAAGAATAGCATATTGTGAAGTTTGCTGAATGTATAAATATGTTAAAGTGAAGGCATATGGAGGCCAGGTAATTCATAGAATTCTTGCGCAAGTCCAACTCACAGTAGTTGGTCCTCTGACTCACAAAGTGGTTATTTCCTTGGTTCCAGGATGTGTAGTTGGAATGGATATCTGTGGTAGATAATGTTCATTAAATTGCAGAGTAAGAGTTATTCCAGTGGGAAGGCCAGGTAGAAATTTCTAAAACTACCCCTTCCCCTATGCCACACTTGTGAAACATATTAAGTAAAAATATATATATACATATTGCATCATAGGAGGAATAGTACTCATTGTGTGTGAGTGTGCTAAGTTGCTTCAGTTGTGTCTGAATCGTTGTGACTCTATCAAATGTATGTAGCCCTCCAGGCTCCTCTGTCCATGGAACACTCCAGGTAAGAATACTGGAGTGGGTTGCCATGCCTTCCTCCAGGTGATCTTCCCAATGCAGTGATCGAATCTGCCTCCTTATGTCTCCTGCATTGGCAGGCAGGTTCTTTATCACCGGTGCACGTGGAAGCATGTACCCACATGTTCACTTAATTCACTATTTTGCTCCCCTAAAAACCCCAGATGGATCCTGCTCAATGAAAATGCTTCAAACTCAACCACGTAGTAGCACTGGAATAACTTCTGAAAGGAGGGTCAGAAGCAGTTAGTATTCATGTGGGATAAACACTTATAAACTTGCCCCATTCATAGGTTAATTTTCACACCCTCCATTTTGCTATTGTCTAGAAGCACCTGGACAGTTTGGTTATCTACATAACATCATTTTGATGAGAGTGAAAAAAGAAAGTGAAAAAGATGGCTTGAAATTCAGTATTAAAAATCTCAGATCATGGCATCTAGTCCCATTACTTCATGGCAAATAGATGGGGAAAAAGTGGAAGCAGTGACAGATTTTATTTTCTTGGACCCCAAAATCACTTTGGATGATAACTGCAAGCATGACATTAAAAGACGCTTACTCCTTGGAAGGAAAGCAGTGGCAAACCTAGACAGCATATTAAAAAGCAGAGGTGTTAGTTTCCGACAAAGGTCTGTCTAGTCAAAGCTATGTTTTTTCCAGTAGTCATGTATGGATGTGAGACTTGGATGATAAAGAGAGCTGAGCACTGAAGAATTGATGCCTTTGAACTGTGATGTTCGAGAATACTCTTGAGTCCTCGGATAGCAAGGAGATCAAGATCAAGTGAGTCTTTCTCAAATGAAATAAACCCAGAATATTCATTGGACGGACTGATGCTGAAGCTGAAGTTCCAATGTTTGGCCACCTGATGTGAAGAGCTGACTCAATGGAAAAGACCCTGATGCTGAGAAAGATTGAAAGCCAAAGAATAAGGGGGTGGCAGAGCATGAGATGGTTGGATGTCATCACCAACTCAATGGACATGAATCTGAGCAAACTCTAGGAGATAGAAGAGGACAGACGAGCCTGGCATGCTGAAGTTCATGGGGTCACAAAGAGTCAGACACAACTTAGCAACTGAACAACAACAACATCACTTTGGTCCATAATATTGATGACATATTAGTTGGATCACTTGATCAAAAAGTAACAAGGTAAGCACATTGGAAGCCTCATTAAGACACATGCTCTAGAGAGGAGGAGATAAACATTATGAAGCTTCAGATACCTGCCCCATAAGCCAAATGTTTAGAGATTCATTGGTTTGGGGCATCCTAAGACATCTCCAAAATAGTTAAGTTATCATGTCCCCACATTTTCTATCACTAGAAGAAGCACAACGTTTTGTGGCTTTAGGGGAATCAGAGCACTTTTTGGCACACTTAGCAATAATAAATACTCTGCCAATTTTCAGTAGGACTCAGAGCAATAAATTCTGTGCAGCTGACTCTGTGGTCTAGAAGCACCTGTGATAAGGTAGCTGTGAGGTTAATGACAATAGAAGAATCACAGTTCCAGAACTTGTGCTTTCACAAGTCCACAGATATAAAGGGACTAGACTCCGGGGGTGAACTGAAGGAATTATGCTCAAGGAGACCTGTTTACATTAGAACACGATTTAAATGAGGTGATAGTGGACTTTGATCTGTTGATGTAATGGATTGAATTTTACAGGTACCTGAAGGTGGTGAGTATAGTTTTCATGTGAAAGGAATGAGAATCACCAGGGTTGGGGACTATGTGCTTATTAAATGGTTCCTGTCACTCCCACCTTCTAGTTCTCGCTCTCCTGTGTAATCCCTTCCCCTTGAGTATCATTTCAGTTCAGTCACTTAGTCGTGTCTGACTCTTTGCAACCCCATGGACTGCAGCATGCCAGGCCTGCATGTCCATCACCAACTCCCAGAGCTTACTCAAACTCATGTCCACTGAGTCGGTGATGCCACCCAACTATCTTATACTCTGTCGTTCCCTTCTCCTTCTGCCTTCAATCTTTCCCAGCATCAGGGTCTTTTCCAATGAATCAGCTCTTCACATTAGGTGGCCAAAGTATTGGAGTTTCAGCTTCATCATCAGTCCTTCCAATGAATATTCAGGACTGATTGCCTTTAGAATGGACTGGTTGGATCTCCTTGCAGTCCAAGGGACTCTCAAGAGTCTTCTCCAACACCACAGTTCAAAAGCATCAATTCTTCAGCACTCAGCTTTCTTTATGGTCCAAGTCTCACATCCATACACGACTACTGGAAAAACCATAGCTTTGACTAGATGAACTTTTGTTGACAAAGTAGTGTCTCTGCTTTTCAACATGCTGTCTAGGTTGGTCTATACCCCTTGAGTATAGACTGTGCCTAATTACAGAACAAGATATTGCAGAAGTCAAGACTTCTCACATCTCAGATTTGGTTATAAAGATCATAACTTCTGGCTTGGACTCTTTTTCCCTGGGTGTTACTGCCTGCTTGTTTTGACAAAGCAAGTTGCCATATCATGAGATGCCTAATAAAGAAGCCTGTGTGGAAAGGTGCTTACAGCAGCCTTCAATCATGGGCCAGCAAGAACCCAGGCCCATGAAGAGTTGAATAGTGAATAGTGCCAACAACCATAAGAGTGGGCTTGGAGACAAATCCAAGTTGATCCTTGGAACAACTGCAATCCAGATGACACCATAATTGTAGCCTGTGGGAAATCCGGAAGCAGAGGACAGAGATAGCAGTGCCAGGATTCTTCATTGCATAAGAACTGTGAAATAATGTGTCATTTCAAGACACTAAATTTTGGAGTAATTTGTTATTTTTAAAAAACAGCTAATATACTAGCATATCACTGTATAGCTTGAGGGTCATCTATTCAAGACCCTCCCTCCTCTTAGTCAGTCAGTCAGTTCAGTCGCTCAGTCACGTCTGACTCTTTGTGACCCCATGAATCCCTGTCCATCACCATCTCCCGGAGTTCACTCAAACTCACGTCCATCGAGTCGGTGATGCCATCCAGCCATCTCATCCTCTGTCATCCCCTTCTCCTCCTGCCCCCAATCCCTCCCAGCATCAGAGTCTTTTCCAATGAGTCAACTCTTCACATGAGGTGGCCAAAGTACTGGAGTTTCAGCTTTAGCATCATTCCTTCCAAAGAAATCCCGGGGCTGATCTCCTTCAGAATGGACTGGTTGGATCACCCCCCTGCAATCCAAGGGACTCTCAAGAGTCTTCTCCAACACCACAGTTCAAAAGCATCAATTCTTCGGTGCTCAGCTTTCTTCACAGTCCAACTCTCACATCCATACATGACCACAGGAAAAACCACAGCCTTGACTAGAGGGACCTTTGTTGGCAAAGTAATGTCTCTGCTTTTCAATATGCTATCTAGGTTGGTCATAACTTTTCTTCCAAGTAGTAAGGAAAATGAGCCCCAGTATAATTAAACATGCTCTTTTTAACAATTTTTTTTAGGGTAAAAAAGTTTTTAATCACATTGAGATGTTTTATTTTTCTTTAAAATAGCACCAAATCTTTCACTATGTTTAAATAGATGAATTACTGAATCACGGAATCACAAAGCTGGAAGGGCATTTACAGTCAACTAGTGGTATCTTTGGAGAAGGCAATGGCGCTCCACTCCAGTACTCTTGCCTGGACAATCCCATGGACGGAACAGCCTGGTAGGCTGCGGTCCATGGGGTCGCTAGGGGTCGGACACAACTGAGCAACTTCACTTTCACTTTTCACTTTCATGCATTGGAGAAGGAAATGACAACCCACTCCAGTGTTCTTGCCTGGAGAATCCCAGGGATGGCGGAGCCTGGTGGGCTGCCGTCTCTGGGGTCGCACAGAGTCAGACACTACTGAAGCGACTTAGCAGCAGCAGCAGCAGTGGTATCTTGCAAAGGAAGGAAATAAAAATCTACTTTGAAAAATTCCCTTTTGTAATTGCCTTCTAAAGTGGTTTATGAGCTACATGAGAAAACTCGGCTCATTGCTTTAGCTCACCTTATTTTTGAAACCCCAAACAGTATAACCTAGTTTAACTGGCTACTTTATTCACTAGTCCTGACTTTTTGCAAGCTTTAAAAAATCAAATCCTCTGTCAAAGGGTGGAGATTTGCCACTATTGAGCATAGTCAAAGAAATTAGCTTCAGGCTCTGAAAGTAATTTCAGGAGGAGTTCTAAAACCGTTTTAAGCAGTGGCAGTCTCACTGGAATAAATGTATATCCTGTCAGGGCAGCTACTTGCATGAAGGATAGTAATCTGGATCTGTAATTTCTGCTTTGTGTCTTGAAGAGTGGAAACATTATATGTCAACTGCGCAGATAATAATAGCCATCCATCCCATAACAACTACAATGAAAATTTAAATAAAACATTATAAACAGTACTACAATCTTTGCTCAACCATCTATACCTATGATCCTGAATATGTTCTCTTTGCATTTTGTAGTTATCAGCCATTTGGGTTTACAATACTCTTTCCAGGAGTTCTGCCATTAGCTATTGATTTCTGTAACTTTTTCTTTCTATACCATGTCTAATAGAAGGACTAGATTTATAATTATGTGACCCATCACTCAGTCCATATCCTCTCATTTTTCTATATAGCTCATACTTTCTCCATAGTTACACATCTTGATTAATGCTTAAAATATAACCATTAATGGAGAAGCCCTATACAGTCAGCAAAAACAAGACTGGGAGCTGACTGTGGTGAGATCATGAACTCCTTATTGCCAAATTCAGACTGAAATTGAAGAAAGTGGAGAAAACCACTAGACCATTCAGGTATGACCTAAATCAAATCCCTTATGATTATACAGTGAAAGTGAGAAATAGATTTAAGGGACTAGATCTGATAGATGGACTGCCTGATGAACTATGGACAGAGGTACTTGACATTGTACAGGAGACAGGGATCAAGACCATCCCCAAGAAAAACAAATGCAAAAGCCACAAAATGGCTGTCTGAGGAGGCCTTACAAATAGCTGTGGGAAAAGGGAAGCAAAAAGCAAAGGAGAAAAGGAAAGACATACCCATTTGAATGCAGAGTTCCAAAGAACAGCAAGGCGAGATAAGAAAGCCTTCCTCAGCTATCAATGCAAAGAAATGGAGGAAAACACTAGAATGGAAAAGACTAGAGATCTCTTCAAGAAAATTAGAGATACCCAGGGAAAATTTCATGCAAAGATGGGCTTGATAAAGGACAGAAATGGTAGGGACCTAACAGAAGCAGAAGATATTAAGAAGAGGTGGCAAGAATACACAGAAGAACTGTACAAAAAAGATCTTCATGACCCAGATAATCATGATGGTGTGATCACTCACCTAGAGCCAGACATCCTGGAATGTGAAGTCAAGTGGGCCTTAGGAAGCATCACTATGAACGAGGCTAGTGGAGGTGATGGAATTCCAGTTGAGCTATTTCAAATCCTGAAAGATGATGCTGTACTCAATACGCCAGCACATTTGGAAAACTCAACAGTAGCCACAGGACTGGAAAGGTCAGTTTTCATTCTAATCCCAAAGAAAGCCAATGCCAAAGAGTGCTCAAACTGCCGCACAATTGCACTCATCTCACACACTAGTCTTAAAGTTATGCTTAAAATTCTCCAAGTCAGGCTTCGGCAATACGTGAATCGTGAACTTCCAGATGTTCAAGCTGATTTTAGAAAAGGCAGAGGAACCAGAGATCAAATTGCCAACATCTGCTGCATCATCAAAAAAGCAAGAGAGTTCCAGAAAAAACATCTATTTCTGTTTTATTGACTATGCAAAAGCCTTTGACTGTGTGGATCACAATAAACTGTGGAAAATTCTGAAAGAGATGGGAATACCAGACCACCTGACCTGCCTCTTGAGAAACCTGTATGCAGGTCAGGAAGCAACAGTTACAACTGGAGATGGAACAACAGACTGGTTCCAAATAGGAAAAGAAGTACGTCAAGGCTGTATATTGTCACCCTGCTTATTTAACTTATATGCAGAGTACATCATGAGAAATGCTGGGCTGGAGGAAGCACAAGCTGAAATCAAGATTGCCAGGAGAAATATCAATAACCTCAGATACGCAGATGACACCACCCTTATGGCAGAAAGTGAAGAAGAACTAAAGAGCCTATTGATGAAAGTGAAAGAGGAGAGTGAAAAAGTTGGCTTGAAGCTCAGCATTCAGAAAACTAAGATCATGGCATCTGGTCCCATCACTTCATGGGAAATAGATGGGGAAACAGTGGAAACAGTGGCTGACTTTATTTTTTGGGGCTCCAAAATCACTGCAGATGGTGATTGCAGCCATGAAATTAAAAGATGCTTACTCCTCAGAAGGAAAGTTATGACCAACCTAGACAGCATATTGAAAAGCAGAGACATTACTTTGTCAACAAAGGTCCGTCTGATCAAGGCTATGTTTTTTCCAGTGGTCATGGCTGTGAGAGTTGGACTATGAAGAAAGCTGAGCATTGAAGAATGGATGCTTTTGAACTGTGGTGTTGGAGAAGACTCTTGAGAGTCCTTTGGACTGCAAGGAGATCCAAGCAGTCCATCCTAAAGGATATCAGTCCTGGGTATTCATTGGAAGGACTGATGTTGAAGCTGAAACTCCAATACTTTGGCCACCCGATGTGAAAAGCTGACTCATTTGAAAAGACCCTGATGCTGGGAAAGTTTGAGGGCAGGAGGAGAAGGGATCGACAGAAGATAAATTGATTGGATGGCATCACCAACTCAATGGACATGGGTTTGGGTGGACTCCGGGAGTTGATAATGGACAGGTTGCCTGGCATGCTGTGGCTCGTTGGGTCACAGTCGGACAGGATGAGCGACTGAACTGAACTGAACAAACCATTACAGTTTCATCACATAGATACTGAATTATAAATAGACATTTATGTTGCTTATTCACTTTGTTGAGCTGCTTGTAGCTACTGAACAGCAATATTTAGAAATTTCTTGTTCTTCATCTATTCTCGGTGGACAAGAGTTCTGTGTTTCCTTAAGTTTGCCTGCTGTGTGCTAAGTCACTTCAGTCAGATCCGACTCTTTGTGACCCTGTGGACTATTGCCCACCAGGCTCCTCTGTCCATGGGATTCTCCAGGCGAGAATACTGTAGTGGATTGCCATGTCCTCCTCCAGGGGATCTTCCCAACCCAGGGATCAAACCTGCATCTCTTGTCTCCTGCATTGGAGGGTGGGTTCTTTATCACTGGTGGCACCTGGGAAGCCCCATGATCAAAGAGGTCCACCGTGATCTAAGAGGAAAAGTAGTCACATGTATACTCATAACGATCTTCGGATTACTGCTTTGATTCTTATTGCAATGAAGGTATCTCTAGCGTGGGTAATGCTCTAATAGATTGTCAGCCAATTGTACCTTGAAAGGAATAAAAAGTTTGCATTGTGTGGAAGTGGGGAGCACAGACACTCAGTCTGTATTAGGATACAGGATGTCTCCACAAGGGAAAATGGAGCAGAATTGTTTCAAAGATGACCTCCATACTACACAGTTTTATCTTGGTGCAGGTCAAATTGCTTTCAAGTTTATCTTCAATTTGGTATAGTTGCCTCTTTTTACCATTCAGGAATATTCAGAAAAATTCATACTGTCACTTAGGTTTTCAAGGCATTGATTTAATCTCAGCTCAGTTGTGCTAAGACGGGTTGATTTCCTAAGCTACTGTTTAACTGGAAAGAGGGAAGAACTGATCATAGTCACAGCTGGAAGCGCCCTCGGTGGCAGTATTTTGTGATATTCCTGGATATTGAATCAGGAGGCAGTGGTTGATCCCAGTCACATTTGTGGTCAATGCTGAGTATTTTGTGATATTCCTGGATATTGAATCAGGAGGCAGTGGTTGATCCCAGTCACATTTGTGGTCAATGCTCAGGGTTTGAATGTGACTATAGTTTCCCCTGTGCCTGGAGTTCAGAAATTGTGAATCTGAGAAGTCAAAACTCATTTTCCTGCCTGCATTGACAGCTAGACACAAGAAGACAAGTGATCAGGAAAGCTCGAGAACAACTCACGCAGGCACACTTTGACCCTAAATATCTGACAGTTCATGATACTCTAGTTTTACCTGCAGTTACTCTTATAGCTCTTTTCCTATGTCTCTTGTTCCTTTCTTGTCTTAGGGGTCTGTATCTCTCTCCAACTCTCCTATTGATGGTCTTTCTTTTTCTTATTTTTCTAGCTTGCTTTACTGTAGTCATTCAGAACTAAATAGAGTGCCAACCTCTGAACCAATCCATAGTATATTACTGTGACTTAAATCCCATCTTCTCAGTTACCAATAAATTGCAATTCATTTCTCACAGCTTCCTGACATAACTTCTGACTGGTTCACACTAAATCTTTACTGGATCCCAGAAATCTAACCTGGCCTAGACTCTGGTTCACTTTTAGGGTTACTCCATGTCTTTCTAGGAGAATTATCCCAGTTATTAGAGTATTATTGAATTTCTTCTTAAAGTTTGAGACAATATTTAAAAATTAGAGAGAAACTATATTAATTATGGACAAATTCTTTAAAAAGTTCAAAAATTTCTAATGTCATTTCAGCTTGAAGAAAAATGATACTTTGTTACAGAATGGCTGGTATTTACTTTTTCTTTTCCTTTATTAAGAAAAAAGTTGAAACACACCAAAGTATTCATCTTTTCTCAAGTCAAGGCTTTGCTCTGGTGGGTTGGGAACTTTTCTGAACCCTTTCTATAAGGAGTAATTGGATGTGTGCATAAGATGAATTACAATTCAAACCAGTCACTGCAAGCATACAAATTGGCTCCCCTGAAAATACAGCAAATTCATTTCTGGTGAATTTTCAAAAGTCAGTTTGGCAAAGTGAGGTAGAAAAAAATAATTACAACTTCTCATAGCACTGATTATTTAATATGTAAGTTAGTTTGCATAATTTGTGTTGTTATCAGCGACACAACTCAATTATGCTTTCCTTAATGGACTGAAGATCTCATATGACCAAACGCTACTCCTCTGCACCACAACCACTGCCCTGACACTGCCAGTTAGAAACAGCACAGACCACCACCACATTCTTTAGAAATCCTTTCCAAATAGAGAGCCTACTCTTCACTTTATATAACAATCTTTTCTCCAGTGTTATATGGATCTAGATAGAAGATACACTATGGATTATCTGGGTGGAGAATGGAAAAGAAAAATATTTTGTGAACAGTTTATTCCTATGACATTGAAAGAGAATGTCATAGGAATAAACATCCTATGCTTATTCCCCTTATTAGAAGGGATGATGCTGGGTACAGAGAAGAGAATTTGTACTCATACATATCTGCACTCCTAGCAGTAGAGTCTTAGCAAATTTACCTGAGGGCTACATAGCACCACTGGAAATTTCCTTTTTAGCTAGCTATTTATTTCTGGCTATTCTCAATTAATGTGCATTTAAAAATAATTGCATAGTCAAAAAAAGCTTTTCAAAGCCTCCAAAATGGCATTTCTGTCTCTCAAAATAGAACATCGTTGGCCAAAATGATGCTTTAGAGTGAATGACAAATAATATCCTAAAAAGGCAGGCAGGGTAAGTGGAGAGAAAGCAGGGTTAGTCTTTAACAGTCTCAGTTCAGTTCAGTCACTCAGTCCTTTCCTACCTCTGCGACCCCATGAATCGCAGCACTCCAGGCCTCCCTGTTCGTCACCAACTCCTGGAGTCTACCCAAACTCATGATCATCAAGTCGGTGATGCCATCCAGCCATCTCATTCTCTGTCGTCCCTTTCTCCTCCTGCCCCAAATCCTTCCCAGCATTAGGATTTCTTCCAATGAGTCAACTCTTCCCATGAGGTGGCCAAAGTATTGGAGTTTCAGTTTCAACATCAGTCCTTCCAATGAACACCCAGGACTGATCTCCTTTAGGATGGACTGGTTGAATCTTCTTGCAGTCCAAGGGACTCTCAAGAGTCTTCTCCAACACCACACTTCAAAAGCATCAATTTTTCGGTGCTCAGCTTTTTTCATAGTCCAACTCTCACAGCCATACATGACCATTGGAAAAACCATAGCCTTGACTAGACGAACCTTTGTTGGCAAAGTAATGTCTCTGCTTTTGAATATGCTATCTAGGTTGGTCATAACTTTCCTTCCAAGGAGTAAGCATCTTTTAATTTCATGGCTGCAGTCACCATCTGTGGTGATTTTGGAGCCCCAAAAAATAAAGTCAGCCACTGTTTCCACTGTTTCCCCATCTATTTCCCATGAAGTGATGGGACCAGATGCCATGATCTTAGTTTTCTGAATGTTGAGCTTCAAGCCAACTTTTTCACTCTCCTCCTTCATTTTCATCAAGAGGCTCTTTAGTTCCTCTTCACTTTCTACCATAAGGGTGGTGTCATTTGCATATCTGAGGTATTGATATTTCTCCTGGAAATCTTGATTCCAGCTTGTGTTTCTTCCAGTCCAGAGTTTCTAATGATGTACTCTGCATATAAATTAAACAAGCAGGGTGACAATATACAGACTTGACGTACTCCTTTTCCTATTTGGAACCAGTCTGTTGTTCCATGTCCAGTTCTAACTGTTGCTTTCTGACCTGCATACAGGTTTCTCAAGAGACAAGTCAGATAGTCTGGTATTCCCATCTCTTTCAGAATTTTCCACAGTTTATTGTGATCCACACAGTCAAAGGCTTTGGCATAGTCAATAAAGCAGAAATAGATGTTTTTCTGGAACTCTCTTGCTGAGTGATCACATTTCCTAAAGGGGCTTTTTGGAGAAGGTCATAAAACGGTCATGACTATCAGTTGATCCAAGAACTGGGCCTGAACAATAAGAGGCACCACCCCGCCTTTCCTTGGGCTTCCCTGGTGGCTCAGGTGGTAAAGAATCTGCCTGCAATGCAGAAGACCTGAGTTCAATCCCTGGGTCCAGAAGATGCCCTGGAGAAGGGAATTGGTATACCCACTCCTTCATCCTTGCCTGGAGAATCCCATGGACAGAGGAGCCTGGCAGGCTACAGTCCATTGGGTCACAGAGTCAGACACAATCGAGCAACTAACACTTTCACTTTCCCCCACCTTCCCTGTGCCTAAAATGCACTGTCTCTCCATTTTCCTACAATGGGAGTGGCTTTCAAGGACTCAGCCTTGAGAGAGCAGTGTGTTGTTGAGACCATCTAAATGTTACATGCAACAGAACCCAGTTAAGCCCTCTCTATAAAAATTTTAAGATTTGGTGGGAGGGTCTGGCAATCTACTCATCCTGCAACCACCCAAGACAAGCCTGGTAGGCAAGTTCCCTTGCTTATCAATCCTGCCACCACCAACCTGCAGGGGTCTGCCTCTTTCTTCAGTCTCTCCCTGCCCTCCAAGTATGGGGGTGATTTTAGATTATACTCAGGAAGATCCTGAGGAAGTCTGTCAACCAACAAGCATATAAATATCTCTTTTCATTGTATCAACCAAAGGAGAAAACATAAAAGGCAAAGCCTGAGGGCAAATGTCAGGAATAAGAGGGAAATCCTGCAGAGAGAATCAGAAACAGCATGGAGGGTACAGATTACAGGAAATAATTCAATAAAAACAACCTTGAGTCAGAAAAGTCAAAGCATGGAGGCAACGAGTCCCCTAAAAATGTTTTAAAAAGGAAGAAAAGGAGAAAAGTAAAACAAACTTTAAGGATTTACACTAAAGGTAACAGAAGTTTAGTAAAAGTGGTTATATCTAGACACTGAGCTCATTGCAGACGCATATTTCTATCTTACATACAAGAGGAATACAAATATAGGGAGATGATCTCTTGGAGATAAGGGATAGTTCAAGTGGTAGAATGAGTTAGGACACTGTGAGAGAAGTTGATTTAGAAGACAGAAGAAGGGACTTCCCTGGTGGTCCAGTGGTAAGACTCTAGGTTCCCAATGCAGGGAGTTCAGGTTCAATCCCTGGTGGGGGATCTAAGATCCCACATACTGCAACTAAGCCCACAAGCCATAGCAACTGAGCCTGTGCACCCTAGAGCCTGTATGACACAACGAAGACCCAACACGGCCAAAATAAATAATACTAAAGAATGCAGAAGGAAAAGACTTAACCAAGATCCTTGTGAAAATCTGTGGCTGAAGTCTGAAAATGTTGTCACTAACACATGGGAAGATTTTTCCTTCTTAAGAAAGCCGGTGAAACTATGGATATTCAACTGTTCTCACACAAGTTATCTCCTTTCTGAACTATGTGCTGAATATTTGCCCTCAAGGGAGCTTGAGAAACATCTACAACTTTCATTTTAAAGGGACTTTGTTAGAAACTCTTTTTTTAATCTTTATGTGCATGCCTTACAGATGAGGAGAAATGTGTACCTTTTTATTCCCAAACAGGACAAAAGAAAATTGTCATTGGATTTTATGAAACCTATATATTCTACATGAAAGAGAGTATAAAAAAAAGGTAGATTTACTGTGTGGTCCATGATGATCAAGTTTTATGGCACCTCACTTGTATGGGCTTCAAACAGAAGTTAATGCTTTGGGTATGATCTGATTTATTTATTTATTTTTTTCTGTTGTTTTAATTTTCTTTTTGAGGTCAAGATAAATACTATTGATTTTATTATTTTTCATTCTTCTTTTTCCATACTTTATTATTTACTACCTGAATTTTCTCAGGTCTTTAATACATAAATTTACATATGACAAAGATGCTATCATTTATATCGTCCACGTTAGTGTTGATAATGTCTTTGTTTCATTGAAACATCATTAAAATGATTATAGAATGGGCCTCTGAACAAGCACAACTAGGGCATTTCTTGCTGTCTCTCACAACTGTTTCTAAGGGTGGATTTTATTAAGTTCTAATGCCACCAGTCAGGCTTCCCTGGTAGCTCAGCTGATAAAGAATCTGCCTGCAATGCAGGAGACTCTGGTTCGATTCCTGAGTGAGGAAGATCTGCTGGAGAAGGGATAGGCTACCCACTCCAGTAGTCCATGGGATTGCAAAGAGTTGGACAAGACTGAGCGACTTCACTTTTCTTTTTCACCCATTCCAGTATTCTTGGGCATTGCTGGTGGCTCAGCCGGTAAAGAATCCACCTGCAATGTGGAAGACCCGAACCCTGGATTGGGAAGATCCCCTGGAGAAGGGAATGGCTACCCCCTCCAATATTTTAGCCCGGAGTGGGTAGAATTAAGAGCCTTGACTGAGTATTGGATATAGCAGAAATACCGAGTACAGGGACCAGTGACTACCTAGTTAATACAATAGTACTTAGCAAAGAATGAAAGGAGGCAGAGTTTTAGAATTAACATACACTAGTGAAGGTCTCATCTCTAAATCATTAACATTTTTGTAGTGAAAAGAATTGGTAAACACTCCACTCTCCACACTAGAAGGAGATGGCCAAAGTTTAGGATTTAATCATTATCTCAGAGTTACTCTTCAAGAAGAGTCAGTATTAAAGACTAAGGAATTAACTATTCAGGTAGGCCCTCCCTCCTCTTCAGGCACAGTAATGCTCTAAATGTTACTCAGTACAGTTATACACTCCAGGGAAAGGTGAAAGGAGTCATGTCTTGATAATTAAGGAAATATTTTCATCTGGTATGTGACTTAGTAGGTAAAGCTCCTGCAATGCCGGAGATAAGACGCAGGAAACGTGGGTTCAATCCCAGGGTTGGGAAGAACACCTAGAGGAGGGCATGGATAGCAACCCACCCCAGTATTCTTGCCTAGAGAATCCCCACGGACAGAGGAGCATGGTGGGCTACAGTCCATAGGGTCAAGTAGAGTCAAACACGACTGAGTGACTGAGCACACACACGTCCCAAATTCAGTGGATAGACATGTGTTTTGTTTGACTTCCTCAGTGTTTAAAAATTGAACATTCCACATGTAAATCCAGATCTCAGAATCTATAGGAGAGAGAGGTGACAGCTCTCTCTATATCCCTGCAAAACAGCCATTTTTAGGAAGTGCATCATAGGTGTGCCCTTTACAAAGTCATGCAGACTCATTCCACTTTGCCATAATTCCCATCTGTGTTCATTAATAGCACCAAGTCCATTTCACTAATTTATCTGCTTAAGGTCCAAATGCTTCAATTTGTGATTCTTGGATTAGAAATGCCCTATTCTTCCCCAAATTAATGACTTTTCTTGGATTTGTGTTTCACTTAAATGTTCTTTAATTATGGAGATCTGTTCAATTATAGCATATACTGGTACAGTATCAAATTTAATCCAACAAAGAGGCTCCTGCGTCACCATTACTAATGGCTCAGAACAATTTTTCCCTTATCTGTTCTGAGAGGCTGGGTTATCCACCTGCTTCACTGACCATCATGCTAAACTCTAGGGCTGCTACCCCATTTCAAGCATCAGATGTGAGGTGTTTGTTTTAGGAGAGGAAAGGTGATACCAAGCAGGACTCTGTGAGGTCCTCCTAGGTACAAAGCCCCTATGTGTCCCCCATCTTTTGTTTGTAGAAAAGGCTTTAGTCTCCTAGAACCTTCCCTGAGTTCCAAAGCACAGACTCAAGCAGTTGCTAATGCAGGAAGTGAAGAAATACAGAAACAAAAGAAAAGCAGTCAATCAAGAAAAGTAATGATAGTGTAAAACAGAGTCCTAGTTCCTCCTCAAGGGATATACATAACAAGTGATACATATCTTTGAGTTGTTCTGCAGAACTAAAACCGCCACCCCAATCTCCACCCAGGTGGAGGATGATGACTTCATGCTGAGCACAAAGACCCCAGACTGGCTGGAACCAGAAGTTTGATGATCAAGATTCCTGAAACATCACCCCCAAATGTTGCCTTTAAAAACTGCTCCCTGAAAGCCCTCAGGGAGTTCGGTCTTTTGAGCATGAGCTGCCTGTTCTCCTTGCTAAGTGCCTTGAAATAGACACTACATTTTCCTTAATGATAACCTGGTGTCAATAGAGCAGCTTTGCTGCATGACAGGTGAGGACAAGTATGGTTCAGTAACAAGGTGATGGATTCAGGAAAAGGTTGAGTGTTCTGGGAGGTAAGTAGAAATTCAGGCAGATTGACTAGCAGGTAAAGATGTTTGAAGGCAAGGATGTTACCTGAGGACATGGGGACTAAAAGAGTTGTGGAGAAACCCAAGAGGGGAACTCCTTTGTAGGATCCAGTTCTTAGGTGTCTTCACTTTTAGTTCTCAACTATAACCTTTGTTGTATATACCTCTCTTCTGAAATTTCTCTAATTTTAGTAAAGAAATATACATTTGGCTAAATAGCTGACATAGTGGTCTTTGAGAGACTGGAGTGATGGGTTAATCACAGGGAAGGAGGCTTTCTTATTCCAAGAATTTCTGTCACCCCAGAAGAGTGGCAGTTCTGGTTACCTATTGCTAAATAACACGCACATTTAAAATGTAACCCACAAAGCAGCAACCATATTATTATGCTCACAAATCTGAGCATTGGGCAGGTCCTCATGTGGCTGAGGGTTGGAGCAGCCGCCATGTATGTCCTTCTCTTTATGCAGTCTCAGGGCCCCTCCACATGGCCTTTTCATGTAGTTTCTGCATCAAGGTGACCTAAAGAGGTCAGGGTTTTTACATTCCAGCTGGGAACTTCAAGGGTGAGTGCAACACTTCCAACATCCTCACCTTAGAGATTTTAAAATGTCACTTCTGCAACATCCCATTGCTCAAATCAGTCTATAAGACCAGCAAGGATTTAAGAAGGGAGGAATTAGACTATACCTCTCAATGGGAGAAGCAGCGAAGAATCTGTGGATATATTTAATCTACCACTGTGGCCTTAGAGGCTTACTGGGTACAGTGTGACACAGATTTCAGGTAGTCATTAACATTACAGAAGGGAAACTCCACAGTCGAGCTGGGAACTGAGGGGCATGATCCATAACCCTACAGGAAAACTCTGCAGGGGGACCCTCTCAGCCAAGACAGCAAAATCAAACCTTTGGATTGCTCCTAAAAAAGGAAAGAATGCTGACATTGGAAAGGGGAATGGAGGGAGGCTTAATCATTTTTGTGAGCTTGTTGAATAGAAAGCAGTGAATCAGTTGTAATAATGCTAACATCTCACTTATCTTGATGACACTTAACTGGTTATCTCAAACACAGTATATAACACTGAAGAAAACTGAAAAGGTTTCATAGCAGCCAAAATAGTAGATGTCTAGATGTTAATGTGTACTTAGTTAATTGTAAGAGGGCCATTCCAGGCTTGACTCTTTAGAGAGAGCTCATTCTCTCTTACTTTACATGCAATTAGCATAAATGCAGCTTGTGCTATTTTAGCTGATAATAAACTTAAAGTGTCTTGGTTGATTGGTGGGATCAGGGATATGAAGTGCTGCTGGAGTAAGTTCATTGACAGCAATAAGGAAAAACTCAGATTTTAAGCCTAAATAGCTTCCAGGCCCTAGCATCTTCTTCGCCTTTCACATGCTCTATTCTTTGCCACAGGAAACCCTGGAGCCAACTGCACAGGCTCTTCTTCATTCCCAGTTCCCAAGGTCAACAAATTTAAACATTGGAAAAACTTTTTCTGAGGCTCAGCATTGAGTTACTTTTGGTGTGGATCTGACCCTTAACAGTGTCAGACTTTATTTTGGGGGGCTCCCAAATCACTGCAGATGGTGATTGCAGCCATGAAAATAAAAGACACTTTCTCCTTGGAAGGAAAGTTATGACCAACCTAGATAGCATATTCAAAAGCAGAGACATTACTTTGCCAACAAAGGTCCTTCTAGTCAAGGCTATGGTTTTTCCAGTGGTCATGCATGCATGTGAAAGTTGGACTGTGAAGAAAGCTGAGCGCCGAGGAATTGATGCTTTTTAACTGTGGTGTTGGAGAAGACTCTTGAGAGTCCCTTGGACTGCAAGGAGATCCAACCAGTCCATTCTACAGGAGACCAGCCCTGGATGTTCTTTGGAAGGACTGATGCTAAAGCTGAAACTCCAGTACTTTGGCCAACTCATGCAAAGAGTTGACTCATTGGAAAAGACTCTGATGCTGGGAGGGATTGGGGGCAGGAGGAGAAAGGGACGACAGAGGGTGAGATGGCCTGATGGCATTACCCACTCGATGGACATGAGTTTGGGTAAACTCCAGGAGTTGGTGATAGACAGGGAGGTCTGGTGTGCTGCGATTCATGGGGTTGCAAAGAGTCAGACACGACTGAGCCACTGAAATGAACTGAACTGACCCTTAAGTTTTGCCTCTGTTGTAATAACTGAGGCTCCTCTCATTCCTGAGTCTCCCAATTCTAATTCTTCTAACTGGGCTTCAGGTCCTTGTTTTCAGGGTGCCATGTTGATCCCTGATGTCCAAATTTTTTCTGGGTTGGGGTTCTGCCCTCTTGAGGGGTCCCACAGCCCAGGAATCCCTGTTTAGTTAGCAGGGCTGTTTTACCCTGTGAAAGGTATTTCCAAAGCCAATTCCTATCAGCTGAGCTGCTAAGTGTCTCTAATCCAAGACCCCAAAGTCAAATTTTTCTCAAGTTATAATGTCCTGATTTTTCACTGAGAAACTCTTATTGCTGACTGTTCAGGTCACAGCTGAAGAATTGAGGGGGTGACCAATTCAGACCCCATATTTGCCACTCTGGCTGATCCTCCATTGTCAGCACTTTCCACTGTCTGATTGGACTTATCTCCCCTAGTGGCAGGTCCTATGCTTTTCACCCTGCCTTCCCCATCATGCTCTATATAGTTGGCCAATGATCATGCCCTGTTTAAAATTGGGTTATAGTTGCTTTATAATGTTGTGTTAGTTTCTGCTGTACAATTAAGTGAATCAGCTATATGTCTAATATATCCTCTCCCTCTTGCACCTCCCTCCCACCTCTACCCCACCATCCCAACCCTCTAGGTCATTACAGAGCACCCAACTGAGCTTCCTGTACTTTATAGCAGGTTCCCACCAACTATCTATTTTACACATAGTAGAGAATCCCAGGGACAGGGGAGCCTGGTGGGCTGCCGTCTATGGGGTCGCACAGAGTCGGACACAACTGAAGTGACTTAGCAGCAGCAGCAGTGTATTTATGTCTGTCCTAATCTTCCTCCCTGGTGTTCACATGTCCAGTCTCTACATCTGCATCTCTATTCTTACCCTGGAAATGATTCATCGGAACTATTTTTCTAGATTCTACACATATATGTTAATGTATGATGCTTGTTTTTCTTTTTCTGACTTAATTCATTCTGTATGACAGACTCTTGATGCCCTCAACATCTCCAATTTAAAGAAGCAGGAAGAAAACAAATATCTATAAAACAAATACAAAAGCAAAAGCAAGAGTTTAGGATTATTCTGTGAACAAATAAATACCCCAAGAATCATGAGAACAGTATTAGGCACTTTCTATGCGCCAGGCACTCTTCTAAGCCCTTCATATATATCAACTCATTTCATTCTCACAAAAACTTGGTACAGTAGTACTAAAGCTCTAGTTGTAAGTAACTAGTCCAGGTTACATGGTTAAGTAAGGAGGAGGGGGGCAAAGTTTCAAACTCAATGATGTTTCCCCAGAATCATCACTTTTACTCATTTTTATAAGTCCTCAAAAAATGTCAGTGTGTCTTAGTCTAGTATGATAACCCAAGTCCATAATGATGGTTCCAAGTCTTCAAAAATATAAGTTCAATTCTAGTGGGTAAAATTGTGTGAGATAACTTCAAATAAGTATCTAAAAATTGATTGAAAGCTGATGGGACTTCAAAGGGGCAGCATCTGTTATCTGAAAAATGAACTCATGTGTTGTTACTATCTTATGACCGTTCACTTTTTCCATCAGTTCTATTTAATACTTGAGATATAGCACATCATTAACTTAGACCTGACTCTTTACAGGGAATAGGTTAACACATTAATATATTTCTGGAGTTACACCAGAAACATTTTTATTTGTGGGGTAACAAATTTCAATGCTATATAATTTTTGGCTTATGCAGCTCTTTTCAGACGTAAGATCAACAATAATGAAAAGTAGTACATTAGAATCACATGTAAAACATGTAAAAGACAATATGCCTCAAACTAAAAATAATTGGTCATTCTCCCCCCGCCTCCTGTATCATATTTGTAGAACTTTAGACAATAGTTATTAATTTCATCTTTTTAACAGTTTGGCCAAGTGACTTAAAAAAATGATGTTCCTTACATTGTATTTCTTAAAAAATGAACTCCAATTACCTCACAATTGAGGTACAGTTAGTTTGTTACAGGTCATGATTTAATTGCATCAATCTAGAGTTTATTGCCCAATTATCTTGTTAGCATCCACAGTTTTGGGGCCACTGAAAGTCTAACTAAATAAACTATGCCATCATAAATCTTTTCTCAAGAAGGAGAGATAGAGTTATTAAAAACACAAAAAAATAAAAAAGAAACCATCCAGGACATTGAATGTTCCTTCTTAAGAAGTATCCAACATTGGCAATGGTTAAAAGGGAAGTCGTCACCTGTGAATTACAGTGAGCCCTCTTAACAAATATTTGGGCTTAACCCCAGAATGATTAAATCAGGAACTCAGGAAGTAGGCCTTAGAAACTGGTGTACTTAAAATTTCCCCAGTTAATTCTAACATACAGCAAGCTTGAGAATACTGATCTAAGCCAAGGGTTAGCAAACTGTGCTTATTGGCCTGGCCACTTTGAAAATAAAGTTTTATTGGAACCACAGCAATACCCATTCATACACATTGCTACACTGTCTACAGCTGCTTTGGGGCTGCAAGGGCAGAACTGAGTAGTTGAGATGGAGAATCTAAAAGCCCAAAATATTTACTATGTGACTCCTTAAGGAAGAAGTTTGCCAACCCCTGCTATATGCTAATGTAACTTCACTGTTTTTGAGTGGTGTTACTTAAAAGTACTAAATTTGCTCAAAAGAAGAAAAGATAGAGTTTAGAAGTACATTATGTGTCTTTCCCCCTTAATTATCCTTCCAGAAAGTTACATACAATTTCCACTTATATCCTATTGGTTAGAACTTAGTCACATACTACTGCTTAGCAGCAAGAGAGGTTGGGAAATGTAGTCCTTATTATGATGGTCTTGCTAAGCTAAAATTCAAATGTTCTATTTCTATATGGGAAAAGAGGAATACAGGTATTGAATGCCTAAAAGAAATCTCCTTTATATCAATCTGTTTTCATATTTAAATATTATACCCAAGATACCTAAGATCATGGCATCAGGTCCCATCACTTCACGGCAAATAGATGGGGAAACAATGGAAACAGTGAGAGACTATTTTTTATGGGGGGGCGGGGCGGGGCTCCAAAGTCACTGCAGATGGTGACTGCAGCCATGAAACTAAAAGATGCTTGCTCCTTGGAAGAAAAGCTATGATGAACCCAGACAGCATATTGAAAAGAACATTTTAAATGATGTTTAATACGTTTAAAATTTTTAAATTTACCAACATAGGTCTGTCTAGTCAAAGCTATGGTTTTTCCAGTGGTCATGTATGGATGTGAGAGTTGGACTATGAAGAAAGCTGAGCATCGAAGAATTGATGCTTTTGAACTGTGGTGTTGGAAAAGACTCTTGAGAGTCCCTTGGACTGCAAGGAGATCAAACCAGTCCATCCTAAAGGAAATCAGTCCTGAATATTCATTGGAAGGAATGATGCTGAAACTCCAATACTTTGGCCACTCGATGCAAGGAATCTACTCATTGGAAAAGACCCTGATGTTGGGAAAGATTGAAGGCAGGAGGACAAGGGGAAAATGGGATGAGATGGTTGCATGGCATTGCCGACACAATGGACATGATTTTAAGTAGGCTCCAGGAGCTGGTGATGGACAGGAGGCCTGGTGTGCTGCAGTCTATGGGGTCACAAAAAGTCGGACACTACTGAGCAACTGAACTGAACAGAACTGAACCAGAACAGAAAGAAATACTCTTTGGATCAGAAATCAACCAAGGACAGATTAAGAATGCCATTATCTCTTATGTTAAAACATTTGAAACTTCAGCTTTTGCATAGGATATGCTCACTGACTTAGTTTCCAATGGAGAACAGAAAATACTTTTCATTTAGAAACCAGTCTATAATCATAAGGTTAGTGCTTGACTCAGATATCCAAAACTAACAGAACAGAGTCACCTAAATATTTGCTGTTATATCTCATGGCTGGGGTGAATCAGTAATTTACATGCCAGATGGACAGTTAAGAGTGAAAGGGGTGCTCTTAATAGATGTACTTGGACAACTGGTATAATCTGGAAAGTTGAGACAACAGTCACTTTAATTTTGATCAACAATTTGAGTGAGCATAGTCTAATTTAGGATAAAGAGAAATAAAAGAAAAAAATCTCAGCATGGATTCTGATTTAATGATGACAAATCATTGCGCCAGTGTAGTGGCTCAGTGGTAAAGAATCTACCTGTCAATACAGGAGACGCTGGAGACACGGGTGTGATCCCTGGGTCAGGAGGATCCCCTGGAGGAGGAAATGGCAGCCCACTCCAGTATTCTTGCCTGGATAATCCTATGGACGGAGGAGCCTAGGAGGCTACAGTCCATAGGATTGCAGAGTTGGACATGACTGAGCATGCACGCACCTGCAGAAAGTAATATTATTCCTGGCACTGATGTAAATAAAATGCTGCCATTTTTAATTGCAAGAGATTACATTTTATTATTTTAAATTGTGGTAAATCTTTGGTGGTGGTGTTTTAGTTGCTAAGTTGTGTCCGACTCTTACAGTCCCATGGACTGTATAGCCCACCAGACTCCTCTGTCCATGGGATTCTCCAGGCAAGAACACTAAAAATTGTGGGGCCAAACATACAGTAGACAGTCCACAGATGACAAAAGCTTGAGAAATGCTAACTAGAAGAATTAATTTTGAGAGCATACAGACTTTTAATCACAATATGGGACATGTAACAAAAGGCGTGAGGACAAGCCTTGGCAATTCTAACTTTTAATATCTTAAAATCCACTACGCCTATCAGTCCTTTCACTCCATCTCTATTGCCATTATTCTAATTGGGTTCCTTGTCTCCAGTGCATTTGTCCCCCAAATCCAAGTACCACCCTGTTTCCCGGGTAAGTCTCTAATGCACAAATATGGTCTTGTCAACTTCCTTTTAAAATCTTTCCACGATTTCTCATGCTCCTCATTGCCCTTCAGGGTCAAGTCCAGACAGGACTACATAATTTGTAAGACCCATTACAGAATGAAAACGTAGAGTTCTCTAGTTAAAAAGGCAGGGAAAATAATGCCATTAAAGGTAATGGAATATAAATATTTTTCTTATTCTGTGCTGTGTCTTTCAACTTTTCACAATGTTTTTATTTACTATGTAAAGTGTGTTAGTTGCTCAGTCGTGACTCTTTGCCACCCTATGGACTGTAGCCCACCAGGTTCCTCTGTCCATGGAATTCTCCAGGCAAGAATACTGGAGTGGGTAGCCATTCCCTTCTCCAGGGTATCTTCCTGACCCAGGGATGTCTTTCTAAAGAAAGATAAATTAAAATCTTAAGTTACTAGAAGAAATTTTACTGCTCATGTTTATATAGCACACTGCCAGTTTTAAATGTAAAAATAAGTGTCTAACTCAAATGTGGAGCCACCAAAATGACACAATTTCTATTTTATAGCTTGTACATGCATATGTAGAAATGTTGCACAAAACCAACTTAACTGTTTGTATTTTACTTCTTGATTCCTTTACTCTCTCACCTTCAGTCTTGGCAAAACCTTCCTCTAAGCTGTGTTATCATATCCACCTCATAGCACTTGTTACACAAGGCTCTCAATATTGATATGGTTCATTTTTCCTTGCAACTGAACTATGAAGTCAAAAGAAAACTTTGTTCCTCTTTGTTTCTTTAGTGTTGGGCAAAGAGTAGATATTTATCCTGTTTATTATTTGAATGTATAAATGACTAATAAATTAATGAATGACCCAATTTCTCAATTTCAATTCCCAAATTCCACAGATGGAGATGTCAGTTATGTTTTTCAAAGATTCCCAAAGCTAGATACTCTATAGGTGTCTTCTGTAGTCACATTTCTAATACTTTGCCAACTTGATCACTTTCTCTTATTGCCAAGTGTTTTTTCTGTTTGCTCACCACTCTTTCATGGGCTTGTTTCACTTGCCTATGGGGCAAAGGTCCAGACAGACTAGGGTCTAGCCTAGTTCCAAGTCACTTTTCTAGAATATTCAGGTGAGTTACTTATTTTTGCATTAGCTACGTTTCTCCAAGAGTTACTGCAAGAATTATGTCCAAGTATGAACCTGGATGGGCTTCCTTGGTGGCTCAGACAGTAAAGATTCTGCCTAGAATGTAGGAGACCTGGAGAAGGAAATGGCAACCCACTCCAGTATTCTTGCCTGGGAAATCTTGTGGTCAGAGGAGCCTGATGGGCTACATCCATAGGGTTGCAAAGAGTTGGATATGACTGAGGGACTAACACATTCTATGAACATGGGCAGAGGAGTCTGGCAAGCTACAGTCCAGTATGCATATATGCTCAGTCCTGTCTGGCTCTTTGCCACTCCAAGGATGGTAGTAGTCCATCAAGCTACTCTGTCCGTGGGATTTCCCAGGCAAGAATACTGGCGTGGGTTGCCATTTCCTTCTCCAGGGGCTCTTCCTGACCCAGGGATTGAATCCTCGTCTCTTGCATCTCCTGCATTGGCAGGTAGTGGCAGGTACCACTGCGCCATCTGGGAAGCCCATAGTCCACATGGTCACAAAGAGTCAGACATGACTTGGCAACTAAACAATAACGTCAATGAACACATGATAACGTGTCAAGAGTAAACTTTTAGGAGCACCTGATGGGAAGAGCTGACTCATTTGAAAGTCAGTTATTCTGCTCCATTCTCCTTCCCAGCCATATAAATGCAAGTGTCTTCGACTTTTGAAAAATTCACTTTACACCATTTCAATTTTACCAAAGACCTACATTTTCGCCAGTGAAGAGAAATTCCAAGAGGATTTTCACTTTATGAAAAAATGAAAAAAGTGAAAATAGCATTCACTGTTTCAGAGGCAACTCAAATCCTGAGAGAGGCACCACCAAGCTCTTTCCTCAGGAACTAAACTCAGCATTTCAGCATCAAATGGCCAGAACTATATCTGTGAGCATCTCTGCTTTATTTCCTATAATAATAGTTCTCCCTTATCCCTGGAGTTATGTTCCAAAATCCTCAGTGGATGCCTGAAACCATGGATAGTACCAAACTCCCAAATATTATGATTTTCCCTATATATACATACTCATGATAGAGACTAATTTATAAATTAGGCACAGCAAGAGACTAGCAACAATAACTAATAAAAATAGAACAATTATAACAATATACTATAGTAAAAATGATAAGAAAATGGGTTCTCTCTCAAAATATCCTATTGTACAAATTTAATGTCTTTTCCACATATTTTTAAATTAATTTTTATTGGAGTCTAGGTGATTTACAATGTTGTGTTAGTTTCTGTTGTACAGCAAAATGAGTTAGTTATAAATATATATATATATATATATATATATATAGCCACTCTTTTTTAGATTATTTTCCCATATAGGTCACTTCAGATTATTGAGTAGAGTTCCCTGTGCTATATAGTTCAGTTTAGTTCAGTTCCCTTGCTCAGTCAAGTCTGACTCTTTGCGACCCCAGGAACTGCAGCACGCCAGGCCTCCCTGTCCATCACCAGCTCCCAGAGTTTACCCAAAACCATGTCCATTGAATCGGTGATGCCATCCAACCATCCCATCCTCTGTCATCCCCTTCTCCTCCTGCCCTCAAACTTTCCCAGCATCAGGGGCTTTCAAATGAGTCAGCTCTTTCCATCAGGTGGCCAAAGTACTGGAGTTTCAGCTTCAACATCAGTCCTTCCAATAAACACCCAGGACTGATCTCCTTTAGGATGGACTGCTTGGATCTCCTTGTAGTCGAGGGATTCTCAAGAGTCTTCTCCAACACCACAGTTCAAAAGCATCAATTCTTCAGCACTCAGCTTTCTTTATAGTCCAACTCTCACATTCATACATGACTGGAAAAACCATAGCCTTGACTAGATGGACCTTTGTTGACAAAGTAATGTCTCTGCTTTTTAATATGCTGTCTAGGTTGGTCATAACTTTCCTTCCAAGAAGTAAGTGTCTTTTAATTTCATGGCTGCAATCACCATCTGCAGTGATTTCGGAGCCCAAGAAAATAAAGTCAGCCACTGTTTAGACTGTTTCCCCATCTATTTGCCATGAAGTAATGGGACCAGATGCCATGATCTTAGTTTTCTGAATGTTGAGCTTTAAGCCAACTTTTTCACTCTTCTCTTTCACCTTCATCAAGAGGCTCTTTAGTTCCTCTTCACTTTCTGCTGTAAGGGTGGTGTCATCTGCATATTTGAGGTTACTGATATTTCTCCTGGCAATCTTGATTCCAGCTTGTGCTTCTTCCAGCCCAGCGTTTCTCATGATTTGCTCTGCATATAAGTTAAATAAGCAGGGTGACAATATACAGCCTTGACGTATTCCTTTTCCTACTTGGAACCAGTCTGTTGTTCCATACCCAGTTCTAACTGTTGTTTCCTGACCTGCATACAGGTTTCTCAAGAGGCAGGTCAGGTGGTCTGGTATTCCCATCTCTTTCAGAATTTTCCACAGTTTATTGTGATCCACACAGTGAAAGGTTTTGGCATAGTCAATAAAACAGAAATAGATGTTTTTCTGGAACTCTCTTGCTTTTTTGATGATGCAGCAGATGTTGGCAATTTGATCTCTGGTTCCTCTACCTTTTCTAAAAGCAGCCTGAACATCTGGAAGTTCATGATTCACGTATTGCTGAAGCCTGGCATGGAGAATTTTGAGCATTACTTTACTAGCATGTGAGATGAGTGCAATTGTGTGGTAGTTTCAGCATTCTTTGACATTGCCTTTCTTTGGGAATGGAATGAAAACTGACCTTTTCCAGTCCTGTGGCCACTGCTGAGTTTTCTAAATTTGCTGACATATTGACTGCAGCACTTTCACAGCATCATCTTTCAGGATTTGGAATAGCTCAACTGGAATTCCATCACCTGCACTAGCTTTGTTCATAGTGATGCTTTGTAAGGCCCACTTGACTTCACATTCCAGGATATCTGGCTCTAGGTGAGGGTGAGTGAGCATACCATCATGTTTATCTGCTATATAGTAAGCTCTCAGTAGTTGTCTATCTTCTATATAATAGTCTGTGTGTGTCAATCCCAATCTCACAGTTTATCCCTCCCCCTTTTCCAGACCTTTGGTAACTGGAAGTTTGCTTTCTACATCTGTTACTATTTCTGTTTTGTAAATAGGTTCATTTGTACCATTTTCCCCCCAGATTCCACACATAGCAGTATCATATGATATTTTTCTTTCCCTGTCTGACTTGCTTCACTCAGTATGACAATCTCTAGGTCTTTTCATGTTCCTGCAAATGGTATTATTACATTGTTTATGGCTGAGTAATAATCCATTGTAAATATGAATGAGATACACAGCTTTAAATTATTATATCTTAATTCAAGAGAAGAGCGTTAATCACCCAAGATAACTTGAACTATGCCATTTAAAAAATTTTTATTTTTGTATGTGATGTTGGTTAGACAGCTTAATATACCACCCTAATATATGGAAATTATACACTTAAGTATATTGAATTTTATGTATATCTCCATATACCTGACAATATAAAGAATAATAAAGATATGCTATCATCATGTATCTTTCACTTCTAATTTCTATGTTTCTCTTGATTCCAACTCCCATACCTCTTCTTCCTCCTGGATCCTTTCACGGTGTTCTCTGAAATTCATACTCAGTGTCAGTTTCCTGACACTCCATAACCAACTATCACAGACTGGGTGGTTTAAACAAGTTTACTTTCTCAGAGCTCTGAGGGTTGTAAGTACAAGATCAAGTTGTTGACAGATTTGGTTCATCCTGAGGCCTCTCTCCTCGGCCTGCAGATGGCTGCTTTCTCACTGTGTCCACACAGGGCTGTTTCTCTGTCTAGGTTTCCCTGGTGTTTCTCTTATAACACTCGCAGTCAGGTTGAATTAGGGTCCCATCCTACTGGTCTCAGCATAATTTTATTACCTATCTGAAGGTCCTATCTCCAGATACAATCACATGGGTTAGGGCCCATTTATATGACCTCATTTAAACTTATCACTTCTTCACAAACCCTGTCTCTAAGTACTTTTGTTGTTGTTTAGTTGTGAGTCATATCTGACTCTTTGTGACCCCATGGACTGCAGCACACCAGGCTTCCCTGTCCTTCACTATCTCCCAGACTTTTCTCAAATTCATGTCCACAGAGTTGGTGATGCCATCTAACCATCTCATCCTCTGTCTCCCCATTCTCTTGCTCTCAGTCTTTCCTGTATCAGGATCTTTTCCAATGAGCCAGCTCTCAGGTGGCCAAAGTACTGGAGTTTCAGTAATAGTCCTTTTAGTGAATATTCACTGTTGATTTCCTTTGTGACTCCATGGACTGTAGCCCACCAGGCTCCTCTGTCCCTGGAATTCTCTAGGCAAGAATACTGGAGTGGGTAGCCATTCCCTTTTCCAGGAGATCTTCCCCATCTAGGGATGGAATCCAGGTCTCCTGCATTGCAGGCAGATTCTTTACCGTCTGAGCCACCAGAGAAGCCCAAAAGTACCTTTACATTCTGAGATGGGGGGATTGAGATTTCAACATATACATTTGGGTGGGGGTACACAATACAGCCCATAACACTCTCTTATTAACTATTCCCCCTTATTAAAACCTCCCTGTTTTAATTAGCACCTGACTCACTTCAGCAAAATGTTTAGCATATCCTTTCCTCCCAACTGGGAAATTTTTTTCATCTTATTTTCATTTAGCTAACCCTTATTTATCCTTTAGGTCTTAACCTAAATATCTCAAATGTCACTTCCTTAGGGAGGTCACTCCTTAACCCTCAGATTAGGTTCCTTGGTTCCTGCTCACCAAAAGAAAGTGAAGTCGCTCAGTGTCTGACTCTTTGTGAACCCCATGGACTGTAGCCTACCAGGCTCCTCAGTCCATGGAGTTTTCCTGGCAAAAGTACTGGAGTGGGTTGCCATTTCCTCCTCCAGGGGATCTTCCCAACCCAGGGACTGAACCCAGGTCTCCCGCATTGTAGGCAGACACTTTACCGTCTGAACCACCAGGGACATCCTGCTCACCAAGACACCCTGCAATTCCTTTATTATGGGAAGGGATTTTTGGTCAGCTTTACTAATGTGCAATTGATACCCAATAAAGCTCACCAAAGTTAAGGGTACAGTTCAAGTTTTGACAAATTATACGATAGAACCACCACCACAATCATGATATAACATTTTTGTTACCCTAAAAATAATCCCTTAAGCCCATTTGCAATCAATACTCTCTACCACAAGCAATCACTGGTCTATTTTCTATCACTATTGGTTTGCCTTTTCTAGAATTTCATATAAATGGGATCATACAGTAGGTGGTCTTTTATGACTGCTTCCTTTCATTTACCATAATGCTTTTGACCAGTAGCCCACTGTTTTTTATTAGTGGAATTCCATCATATGGATATACCACAATTGGTTTAATCCATTTGAGAGTTAATAAACAGTCTTGGTTATTTTTTCCGCCGGCTTCTGACTATTATAAATAGCAAAGTTGGGTTTTTTTTCCCAGTTTCTGGCTTTTATAAATAGCTACTATTAACATTCACATGCAATTCTACGCTGACATGATTTTATTTTCTTGGATCATTACCTAAGAATGGAATGTTTGGGTCAACTAAGTCACTTCAGTCACATTCGACTCTCTGTGACCATTTGGACTATAGTCTACTAGACTCCTCAGTCCATGGGATGGATTCTCCAGGCAAGAGTACTGGAGTGGGTTGCTATGCCCTCCTCCAGGGGATCTTCCCAACCCAGTGATCAAACTCATATCTCTTATGCCTCCTGCATTGGCAGGCAGGTTCTTTATCACTAGTCCCACCTGGGAAGCCTCTAGGTCATATAATAGGTGTACATTTAACCTTTTTAATACAGTGCCAAATGTTTTTTCAAAGTGTACAATTTCACTTTTCCATTTGAGGTGTTTAAGTGTTAACATTTACTTCATGTCCTCACCAAAACTAAACATTTTCAGTCGTTAATTTTATTCATTCTAGTGGGTATTTTCAGAGAAGGCAATGGCACCCCACTCCAGTACTCTTGCCTGGAAAATCCCATGGACAGAGGAGCCTGGTAGGCCGCAGTCTATGGGGTTGCTAAGAGTCAGACATGACTGAGTGACTTCACTTTCACTTTTCACTTTCATGCATTGGAGAAGGAAATGGCAACCCACTCCAGTGTTCTTGCCTAGAGAATCCCAGGGACGGGGGAGCCTGGTGGGCTGCCGTCTATGGGGTCGCACAGAGTCAGACACGACTAAAGCGACTTAGCAGCAGCAGCAGCAGTGGGTATTTTAGTGGTATTCATTGTGATTTTAATTCTCTTTTTCTCCATGACTAATGCTATTGAGTTTAATTCTCTCTTAAATACCTTTAAGTACTTGTAGAATGTCTGTCTTCTCTCCCTGCTAGACTGTAAAGTTCATGACAGAAAAAAATGGTTTATTTCTCTTGTCTTTTAAATTTCAGGACATCTATGCTCTTCATTCTTTAAAAATGTTTTAATAGAATATTTCAAAAACACAGAAAAATTGTGAGTTACAAACACTGTGCATTCACAACGCACATGTAAGAATTATCAAGCCAAGCTTTTTGTGTTTAATCTTTACCACCTCCCAAATCACCCTGCCACCACACACACAGAGATTCATTTTCAAAAAGGTCTGATACTGTATATTTCTTGTTCACAGATTTATCTCTAGTGTTTAGCATGATGCCCAAAATGGAAGGCACTCAATATTTATTTGAATGGCTAGATACTATTTTTTTTTATTTAACTTATTTTATCTTATGGTCTTACCTCAAAGACAGACCATTACTTTGAGTCAGTTGATTAATGGAAATGAAATTTTTTTGGTAAATTTGAATAGAAATTTCATAAGCCATCTTTAAAAACTGTACCCTTTCTCTCACTGTCAGAGGGATGATTAAAGCTCTGCTGCTGCTGCTAAGTCAGTCGTGTCCGACTCTGTGCGACCCCATAGACAGCAGCCCAGCAGGCTCCCCCGTCCCTGGGATTCTCCAGGCAAGAACACTGGAGTGGGTTGCCATTTCCTTCTCCAATGATTAAAGCTCAGGAATATTGAAATTTCTTTAAGCTGATCAACATCCCTTGATTACTGGGGTCAAGATTTTTTGGCGGTGAAGGAGTATCTCTGGATAAATCAGCCATGGAAATGAATGGCCATTACGGTAGGTTTCTAGCTTTCAGAAGCTGTTTACTAAAGTCTGTGTTAGGTTGAACACTGAATAGTCCATTATACCGATAATGGGTTGAGAACAAAATTGACTCTGGTTCGATGTTGCTTTAATATATAAACTGTAAAACTGGCTGTGAGGATGGAATAAACAATCAGAATAGTCTGTAGCAGAAAAACATTCATAGACTGATGACTGGGCCAAAGTAAAGAAGATGTAAGTCAAATTTCTGCAGCCCACTTCCTTCTAAGGCATAATTCACAACATAATGCTTCAAAAAATATGTTCTTCTATTGGTTAAGAGATAAATAAGGCTGCCTGAGAAGTAAGACACGTAAATACATCTCCCATATTCCCCCAGTTTGGTCCTGCAATTAATCCTGAATCAAAATTCTTCTGAATGTTTTAGTGTTTTGAGAAAAAAAAAACACCTAAAAGAAAGGATGTGCTTTTGAAAACCTGAGTCCTTGTGTGATCGCCTCAGCTCTGTTTTCCCAAAGAGCAATCAGATGACTCAGAAAGATTACTGAGAGGTGATCCTGACTCCCAGTTTGTTTCTGTTTCCTGTGACTCAGCCAAGGTAAGGTGTACACACTAATTGCAATAATTCTTTAATGCAGTTGGCTTTTCTATGCCATCCACTGTGGAATATGTGATGCAAAAATATCACATTTTAAAGCAGTAGTTTAACAATTCCTCGTACCCTTATGTTGTGGTTAGATGCCAATGGCTCCATGAAGGTTACAGTTTAAAATCACAATTATTTTAAAGTATGTCTCTTTGGTATACCACCAGTAAATTGGATTATGTTTTCTGAGCCTCCCAAGAGCATTAGCCAAAGCATATCTAAAGCTTTTCCACTGTTATAAATCATCTTTATAGGCTCACAGATATTTTATAATAAAGGTTGGGATTTCCCTAATCTTTTTAATGTGAAATTCATGTTTCCTTCTCTCCATTAATCCTTATCCCATTTCTGTGACTCCACTCACACATTAAATTTATCTAGGCTATCGGCCAAAGTGGAGTGCTTGTTTACTTTTTTCTTAAAGTCCACCTCTTCATCCAAATTACCTACGGTAGATCAGGATTCTATTCTGACCTTGTTTTGAGAAAGCAGGGGACTCAGTTACTCTGGACTGTGTGTGTGCAACTGTTAGTCGCTCAGTCGTTCCAACTCTTTGCAACCCCATGACTGTAGCCCGCCAGGCTCCTCTGTCCATGCGATTCTCCAGGCAAGAATAATGGAGTGAGTTACCATGCCCTCCTCCAGGGGATCTTCCTGACCCAGAGATGGAACCTAGGTCTCCTGGCATTGTAGGCAGATTCTTTACCATCTGAGTCATCAGTAAATTTGTGTAGTGATAGGCTTACAGGTTAACCAGCTGTTTTGTTGGTGTTAACATAACTGGAAGCTTTTCTTTTCAGAAATGTATGTTAAAGATTGTGAGAAAAATAAGGAAAGACCTCTTTGTGTACTTGAAACTAACTGAGCTGTAACACTGGGGCACACTTTAAAAACTGCTCAGTCATCAGTAATTTGTAGTTTTCAGTGTTGGGTGTGTTCCTACACAATTATACAAAATCTTAAGAATAAAAAAAACAACTCCTTTGTCAGTGTGTTTTAATTCTGAGCTCTATTTATTTGACTTTGTAGAAACACTTCCAACCCTACCTGCATGTGTGCTAAGTTGCTTCCATTGCATCCGACTCTTTGTGACCCCATGGGCTGTAATCCACAAGGCCTTACGGAATTCTCCAGGCAAGAATGCGGGAATGGGTTGCCATGCCCTCCTCCAAGGGATCGTCCTGACCCAGAGATCCAACCCATGTCTCTTATGTATCCTACACTAGCAGACAAGTTCTTTACCACTAGCACCATGTGGGAAACCCTCTCCAACACTACCCCAAAGTAAAAGAAGTGGGAAAAATGAGAACTATGCCACTTGAATACAGTAGTCACCACTTATAGTTTATATGACATTTTGTCATTATTTTTGTAAAATAAAGTTACCAGAAATTAAGTGTAATTTTATTTAAACTTTTTTCTTTTGGCAAATAAATCTGTATTAATACATTGCAGATATGTTTCATAAGAGATTCACAGAGCAATTCTAATTAAACCTCTTGAATTCCTTTCAAGTAAATTTTAGAAGTCCCCTTTAAATGTACTTGGAAAGAGAAAAGGAACTTTATTGTGATGTACTATTCCAAGAAATAAAAAGAAAAACAATAGGATGTGATGAATTGAGAAACCAAATCACACTCTTTCAATGGAATGTAGCAAAGATCAATTGACTAGTAAAAAATTAGGAAAAAAAGAGCTTGAACATACACAAGGCATAATGGAAACCAATCAGATTAATTAGACATCAGTCTTATTATTACATTCCACAGCAAATGTAGAACTAAAAACAATAAGACACCTGTTTTGTTCAAACCAAAGCTGGATTTTACAGACATGGTTTGAGAGGCAGAGGGCAACATCAAATCATCTCTCTTCATTTGGCTTGACTCACTGGAGAAGCATCTAGATATTCTGAAGGTGGGACAATTCCACTCAGGAAAAAAGAGACAACTGAAAAGAGTTCAACAATGAAAACTAAACAGCAAAACAGAGATGTCTCCTTCTTCTGAACGCTTCTATTCCATAATATTTTGAAAGCATATTTCTCTTTTCGTAATTTTCCAGTTTTACTCAAAGTGAATATAAAACAAGCTTTAATGCAACATATTATTCAAGAACACTGTGTAAGCAAGGATTTATGAGTCCTCAAAATGACTTCCTTTATTGTTTCCCTCTTTTATATGAAAAAAAAAAAAGAATTCTGAGAGTTGCAAAGGTTGTTTGAAATGACTTGTTTGTTAAGTCCCTTACTATAGGACCAGAGTCTAAACCCACCTATATGTTTATGAAAGACAAAGGCAAGCTTCAAAGTTTCCTCTAAGCACCAACACGAACGCAATTCTGGCTGCATTTAATTGGGGGTTAATAGAGAATGCAGAAATTACAGCACATTATTAAGGAACCACTCCACCCTCTGAAAGATAAGGTGCTTTTCTGATGAAAATAAGCATAGGACATTGAAATTTTCTTTAAAAACAAAGCTCATCCTAATGAAAATAGAGAAATACCATTTAATTAATCCATTAATTTTTCAAGAATCAAGGCCTTTTTATTCATTATTCTAAAAGTCAAAATCTCCATTTCAATAGAGGGTTTTTAAGGGGAGGTGGAAGGAAGTCCTAATGAATATTTATATCTACTTCTATCTAAATTTGCTTGGTGACAGGACACAGAACATTTTTATATGCTTTTTAAACAGTGCATGGAACCTTATGTGAAAAATAGGATTGGCATCACACTCATGCTGGGACTGGATATACTTTAACAGGCCATTTCAAAGATCTTATAAGAATCAAGCTTGTTCACAGTAACAAACCATTTTCTTTCCCTCCAAGATGACACAGCAAAACCAGTAGTCATTTCATTGCAGACTAATTGAACCTAAGATATTAGATTTAAGTCTGTGGAGTGTTTGAATCAGCAGCATTCATGAAAAATCCAGCATCTGATCATTCCTCCTGTCCATCAAAAGGCTTCCCCGGTGGCTCAGTGGATAAAGAACCCGCCTGCAATGCAAGGGACGAGGGTTCAATACATGGATCAGGAAATTCCCCTGGAGAAGGAAATGACAATCCACTTCAGTATTCTTGCCTGGGAAATCCTGTGGGCAGAGGAGTCTGGCAGGCTATAGTCCATATGGTTGCAAAAGAGTCGAACGTGACTTAATGACTAAACCACCACCACCATCTAAAATCCAGTAAATATTTATTGAACACTAGTGTATGTGTGAGAGTTGGACCATAAAGAAGGCTGAGTGCCAAAGAATCGATGCTTTTGAACGGTGGTGCTGAAGAAGATTCTTGAGATTCTTTTGGACAGCAAGGAAATCAAACCTGAATATTCATGGAAAGGACTAATGCTGAAGCTGAAGCTCCAATACTTTGGCCACATGTTGTGAAGATCTGACTCATTGGAAAAGATCCTGATGCTGGGAAAGACTGAAGGCAGAAGGAGAAGAGGGCAACTGAGGATGAGATGGTTGGAGGGCATCATCGACTCAATGGACATGAGTTTGAGCAAACTCTGGGAAAGACAGGGAAGCCTGGCATGCTGCAGTCCATGGAGTCACAAAGAGTTGGACACGACTGAGTGACTCAGCAAGTGTACATGGATACTGGGGACACAGCAGTGAATGAATCCTCGGTTCTTCCCTCAACTTCCAGTCTCCTTTACCCTCTCTTTTGTCTTGTTCTTTAGGATCTAGGGAAGAATTCTGAAACCTGTTTTTGCAAGAATCTCAAGTGATGCTAACGGATCTAAAAACATAATCACCCAGGTGGTGTCAGTGGTAAAGAATTCACTTGCCAATACAGGAGACACAAGAGATGAGGGTTTGGTCCCTGGGTTGGGAAGATCCCCTGAAGAAGGAAATGGCAACCCACTTAGAAAGAAAACGCATGGTATTCTTGCCTGGAAAATTCAACAGACAGAGGAGCCTGGAGGGCTACAGTCCCTGGGGTCACAAAAAGTTGGACACAACTGAGTGACTAAACAACAATCACCCATGTGGATGACACATACACCTTTTAGTTTCCAGCTCAAGTAAAACTTATACAGAGAAACTTTCTAGACCTTCCTTCAAACACATAACTTAATAAATCTGTCAGAATTTCCTAAACGCCAGTATTTTGTAAAAATATTCCCCTCCATTTAATTTAATTTAAATTAAAGGAGAGACAATGACTGGGGAATATTGGAGGTATATCCCCAGGGGTCAATAATAAAACCTCTGAAGGATCCTGATTGTTGTGCTAATTACCATCAAATTAGTTCCCGTGGTTCTTACAAGCAGCCAGACGACCAGAAACCAACAGAACCAAAGGTCTGTTGGAATTTTCTCTTCTTAGATTGGAGTTTCTTCCCTCAAGAACTTTCAGTCATGGTGTAGGTATGGAGACATTTCTCTGCTCTGTGAGAAAGAACAATGTGGGCATGACGATAAATTTGTTCACTTATCTGACAAATGTTTATCAGGTGCCTGCAGTATACCAGGCAGTGTTCTAAGTGCTGGGGGAACTTTGATGTCTCCTAGGTTGAAACTTTGAGTCTAGAGTGGAAGTGAAGTCAGAGAATAAACAAGTAAGCAAGGGGGTGAATGAAGGTATTTCAGAGAATCAGACATAACATCAAGAAAAGAAAAGAGGGTGAAATGGGGTAAAGTCATCAGGCTCAGGGGATGGGGAAGTTCTTTAGCTCAAATGGTCGAAAAAGGCCACTTGAAGTGATGTGACACTAGCCTCAGAGCTAGAAGAAACTCTGAGGTGGAGACAACTTGACAAACTAGAGAAGTAAGAGAATGCTTCATCTGAGGCCCACAGGGCCATTGAACTTGTGGAGACTATTTCCACTTGGTCATGGAGGGATATGGGCAGGGTGGGGGGAGACCACAGTGCCAGATGTGGCTGCTTCAAGAGAAGCCAGAGATTTTGATTTCAAAGAAAATTGCTTTCAAAATATTGTCAAATAAAATTTAAAATATTTTGCCAATTAACACTATAAGTCCATGGGATCAGGGTAGAGGGCTGTGGGCTGCCTGTGCTTTGAATCTCTGCTCTACATCTTTCTTTGGGTCTATATTACTTGCTGCTGCTGCTAAGTTGCTTCAGTCATGTTCAACTCTGTGTGACCCCATAGACAGCAGCCCACCAGGCCCCACCATCCCTGGGATTCTCCAGGCAAGAACACTGGAGTGGGTTGCCATTTCCTCCTCCAATGCATGAAAGTGAAAAGTGAAAGTTAAGTCACTCAGTCGTGTCTGACTCTTAGCGACCCCATAGACTGCAGCCTACCAGGCTCCTCAGTCCATGGGATTTTCCAGGCAAGAGTACTGGAGTGGGTTGCCATTGCCTTCTCCCTATATTACTTAGGGCTAATCTAATAAAAATGTAGCTCAGTGGCAGAGCACAGGTTTTGCATGTATGTGGCCCTAGGTTCAATCCCCAGCATCCCCAGTTTCTTACTCAGTATACCCACTTAGTGGCATTTTGGGGGCTTCCCTGGTGGCTCAGTCAGTAAACAATATGCCTTCAATGCAGGAGACCCAGGTTTGATCCCTGGGTCAGGAAGATCTCCTGGAGAAGGAAATGGCAACCCACTCCAGTATTCTTGCCTGGAGAATCCCACAGATAGAGGAGCCTGGTGGGCTACAGTCCATAGGGACTCAGGATTTGGACACAACAGTCGCTAAACCACCAACACCAATCTAATAAAATAATCTGGCAAAAAATATTAATGGCAGATGAAGACATATCTTCTAGAGATGATATTTACAGTTTGACTTGTATGTCCCTTAAAATGTGAGCTGTAAGACGTGGCTGGAAGGAGATTGTTGATCTAGAGTGGTCTGGCTCACTCTCTCTCAAGTCACAGCTATAGACCTCCACTCACTTTATCTCTTGTAATGCTCCTTCTACCTGTGGACACAAAAACAATGGGAACTAAACTGATGGTAATTAGCATGATGATTAAGATTGTTCAGAGTTTGTTTTTTTTTAAATGGATCACTGTAAGTATATTTCCAACTGTGTTAACTTCTCGGTCATCTCCCCCCTTATGGTTTAAATTAAAAGAAGTTGAAGGAAAGAAAATAAAAGTTGGACACGGGTTACCTGGTTTAATAAGGAAATATTATGTAGATATTGTCAATAATCCTTAATGAAACTAAATTAAAACATATGCTTTATAGCAAGAAGCAAATGATATTTAACTGTAGCATTTTCAGTTTTGCTTGGAATCATTTTCCATTGCCTCTTTTATCTGTCTAACTCCTTCATCATGTCTCAGCATAAATGTCAGACCTTGGCTCTGATTCTTGGGAAAAATCATGTCACATAGTGTTAATGCCTACCCATTTCTAAGTAGAGCCTGTACTCTTCCCAACTTGAAGCACAGAAAATATCATAAGTAATTTTCTATTAGTTCTTTCTTTTAAACTATCTTTAAACTGAGGGCAATTTTAGGTTTAGAACAAGATTGAGAGGAATGTAGACAGATTTCTCATATGTTCTCTGCCCCCTAAATATGCACAGCCTCCCTTGTTAGCTACATCTTTCACTAGAGTGACATATCTATGTTTTTTTAAATCAAGGTTGAATGCATGAACATATCTTCATCACCCAAAGTCTGTACTCTATCTTAGGGTTCACTCTTGGTTTTGTACATTCTATGGATCTGAACAAAAGTATAATAGTGTGTATTCATCATTATAGTATCACACCGAGTATATATTTTTATTGCCCTAAAAATCCTCTGTGCTCTGCCTAGTCATCGCTTCTCCTCCTCTAACCCCCTGGTAACCAATGATCTTTTTACTGTCTCCATAGATTTGCCCTTTTCAGAATGTCATGGAATTGGAATCATATAACATAATTTAGATTGGTTCCTTTCACTTAGTAGTATGTATTTAAGATTCCTCTATGTCTTTTCTTAGCTTGATAGTTCATTTCTTATTGCTGAATAACATTCCATTGTCTGGATATACTGTGTGGATCACAATAAACTGTGAAAAATTCTGAAATATCAGACCACCTGACTTGCCTCTTGAGAAATCTGTATGCAGGTCAGGAAGCAACAGTTAGAACTGGATATGGAACAACAGACTGGTTCCAAATAGAAAAGGAGTACATCAAGGCCCTTATATTGTCACCCTGCTTATTTAACTTATATGCAGAATACAACATGAGAAATGCTGGGCTGGAGGAAGCACAAGTGGAATAAAGATTACCGGGAGAAATATCTATAACCTCAGATATGCAGATAACACCACCCTTATGGCAGAAAGTGAAGAGGAACTAAAGAGCCTCTTGATGAAAGTGAAAGAGGAGAGTGAAAAAGTTGGCTTAAAGCTCAACATTCAGAAAACTAAGATCATGGCACCTGGTCCCATCACTTCATGGCAAATAGATGGGGAAACAGTGGCTGACTTTATTTTGGGGGGCTCCAAAATCACTGCAGATGGTGATTGCAGCCATGAAATTAAAAGACACTTACTCCTTGGAAGAAAGTTATGACCAATATAGATAGCATATTAAAAAGCAGAGACATTACTTTGCCAACAGAGGTCTGTCTAGTCAAAGTTATGGTTTTTGCAGTAGTCATGTATGGATGTGAGAGTTGGACTCTAAAGAAAGCTGAGCGCTGAAGAATTGATGCTTTTGAACTGTGGTGTTGAAGAAGACTCTTGAGAGTCCCTTGGACTTCAAAGAGATCCAACCAGTCCATACTAAAGGAGACCAGTCCTGAGTGTTCATTGGAAGGACTGATGTTGAAGCTGAAACTCCAATACTTTGGCCACCTGATGTGAAGAGCTGACTCATTTGAAAAGACCCTGATGCTGGGAAAGATTGAAGGCAGGAGGAGAAGGGGATGACAGAGGGTGAGATGGTGGGTCAATGGACATGAGTTTGGGTAAACTCCAGGAGTTGCTGATGGACAGGGAGGACTGGTGTGCTGCTGTTCATGGGGTCACAAAGAGTCAGATGCGACAGCACCTGAACTGAACTGAACCACAGTATATTTATCTGTTCATCTGCAAAAGGACATCTTGGTTCCTTACAAGTTTTGGCAATTATAAATAAAGTTTCTATAAATATCTATGTCCAGGTTTTTGTGTGGACATAGTTTTCAACTCTTTTTGATAAATACTGAGGAGCACAGTTGATAGTGTAGTAAAAATATGTTTAGTTTTGTTTCTATTTGTTTTGTAAAGAAAAAAATTGACAGTCTTCCATGTATTTCCATAAGTAAGTGCAGATTTTCTTCCATTATTTTCAGTTTCATAGCTACTGGATGACTTCTGAGCCATTTGATCCAAGTTTTGTTTTTCTTTTAATTTTTAAACATGTCAGATCTAGAAAAATTGATGAAAATTATTTATATTCTAAAATATATTAAATAATGTCACCTTTCTTTGAAAAGCACTATAAAATAATTGAGTGAAAACTATCCAGGATAAACTAATTTATAGAACAAATTATTTACATTAGAAATATATTTAATAATTGAAATAATTACCCCATTTAGATTTTAGTTTATGATGACAGAGGAGAAAAAGGAAAGTGAAAAAAGAAAACAAGAAAGAGGAAGAAAGGAAAAGAGTATCAGACATTTTTTTTGAGGAAACTTTCTGTTCACCAAGGACAGATGGCATTGGTTAAGGGAATGGGATCTTCCATCACACTAATGACAGTGATGATAATGGTGATGATGAGGACAAGGATAAAAATCTGCCCTGTGGCTAGAAAGCTACCAAGTGAACCAATTCATTTTGAATGAAAATCTAGGACCACCTACTCTGAGACTTAAACACAGGTATGAAAATCACCCTTAACTCGAAAGTCTCAAGTGGTTTTAGTTTCTTTTTCTAGTTGGTTGTTTTTCACTTTTCTATATTTTCATTGTCATTCTTGAGATCGGGAGAGGAGTTAGAACAATAACGACCTGAATGCAACCACTTCCAAATTGTTTTTTTTTTTTTTTTAATTTTGAAAATCTGAGTGAATGTTAGTGCTCTGAAGAGGTTTAAATACATTATATTGATTCAGGGAGAAAGTATCCTCTGCATAGACTTTCCTTTCCAAGAAACTGAAGAGAAATGTTTGTTTTTGAACAATGCCTTTTGACCTCTCTATCATACTGTCTATTTGGACATATCATAGGTTTCAAGCTGTTCTTTCTGCAAAATGAGCTTGTACTGAAGTTGCTGCTAAGTCACTTGAGTCGTGTTCAACTCTGTGCGACCCCAGAGACAGCAGCCCATCAGTCTCCCCCGTCCCTGGGATTCTCCAGGCAAGAACACTGGAGTGGGTTGCCATTTCCTTTTCCAATGCATGAAAGTGAAAAGTGAAAGTGAAGTCGCTCAGTCGTGTCCGACTCCTAGTGACCCCACGGACTGCAGCCTACCAGGCTCCTCTGTCTATGGGATTTTCCAGGCAAGAGTACTGGAGTGGGTTGCCACTGGTTTAAAGAAGGACTTTGTACTGACTGTTTAGAGAAGCTGGAATCTGGATGGGAGCTGTGGGTGTGGACTTGCTTGTGGGGTGGAGCTGTCAGGAAGATTTGGATCTTGCCTAAGGAAGCAGATATTTAAGGTCCTGATCTTTTTCCAGCTTGGATGCTGCGGAGTATTTAATTACAGTATTGTTAAGTCACATCCAGATAGTAAACAAGTATGGAACTTCTCTCATGGTCCAGGGGTTAAGAATCTGCCTGCCAATGCAGGAGACACAGGTTCCTGGTCCAGGAAGATCCCACCTACTGTGGAGCAACTAAGCTCCTGTGCCACAACTACTGAGCCTGCCCACTAGAGACTGCAAGCTGATACTATGGAAGTCTTCCTGCCCTAGGGCCCGTGTTCTGCAACAAGAGAAGTCACTGCAACGAGAAGCCCACAACTAGAGGGCGGCCCCCACTCTGCAACTAGAGAGAGTCCACCTGTAGCAAACAAAGACCCAGCACAACCATAAAAAAATGTAAACAAATAGCTCAGTGAACCCCGCACTCAGCTCCAAGACTCCCTGTGCATGGTTTCTATAAGCTCTCAAAAAACCCTCCTAAATTTCCCATATTCACTACCCCAAACCACTACCATTTTATCACCAAAGAACTACTTATCATTCCTTCCCAGGGTACATCCTTCAGCGTGAAGTAAAACCTGCTCCATAATCTAACCAATGTGCTCCATCCAGTGATTAAAACACCCATGGAAGGAAATTCCATTTCCTTCTTTATCCACTCATACTAGTGTTAATACCCTTCTTCTAAGCAACAAGTTCTCATTTCTCAACCTCAAGCTTTTTGTCTCATCCCTATCACAGGAAATGACAATGATGTAATGAGCATGAGACCAATTAATTATTAGCTATTGGGAAATATATAATATCTAAAAGTATTTTGTTTATTCCAAGTTAGGGTTAGGATGCGTATAGTTTAGTCACTAAGTTGTGTCTGACTCTTTGAGACCCCATGGACAGTAGCCTGCCAGGCTCCTCTGTCCATGGGATTTTCCAGGCAAGAATCAGGAGTGCATTGCCATTGCATATAATTAATGGTATTTGACATAATTAATATTTGTGATATTTTATTGCCCTCTAAATAATCCCCCATGTAACCATATAATTTTAAAAAGATTTGAAGTAATTTAATGTGTTATAACCCTCTTAATAAACGATTGCCCATAAAGTTTTTTAATGGTTTTGGGAGTGTAAAGGAGCATTATGAGTAACCAAGCTCAGTCCAAGGATGTAAGCCAGGACTGTCCTGTGCAAAACAGCATGCGTGTTCTCCCTGCTTCTCAAAATACATTCTCAAGCTAAAGAAGAGTTAAGTTTCCTCAGCCAAGCAGGCAACTTTCTCTCATTTGAATTTAGAGTTTATATTTGAAAGCAAATAAAACAATCAATTCCCAATCCCCACAAATAGCGAAACCCTGTCTACTCAAATTTTCAGTACCAATAACTTCCTCCAACGTGCATGTAACTAGACTATACTACATCACTACTTCACCAAAACAGGGACAATGTAGTAAGAACTTCTTGCTCTGCTCTCTCCGTCACTCTTTTCCACTATCTGAAAATATCACTTGCACATTTGTTTTCCAGTTTGCTTTCTGTCCCCCACTTCTCCCCAACCACCCATGTGAGCCCCATAGAGGTAAATATTTTTTCTTGTTTATTGCTGTCTTCCTACTGCCCTGAACATATTAGGTGCTCAACAAATATTTATTGAACGAATGAGTGATGAAAAGTCCATATGCACTAAGTATTATGCAATTAAAAGCTGAAAAGGAGAGAGACAGGATGATATTCTTGGCAAGGTTTTGTAGGGCCACAATTTTCAGTGGCTCTTAGGGCAGGTAAAGAATGAAATGAATACAGAAGAAATCCTTTTGTCTACAACATGGGGGCTGTGGGGGCTGTGGGGTTTGTGGTCCACTGAAACCTATAGCTGCACACCAGCTCTAGCCAGTAGCTGAGCTAAATAAATAAAGGTAGAGAGTCCAGTCAGAGAAGGCAATTGCACCCCATTCCAGTACTCTTGCCTGGAAAATCCCATGGATGGAGGAGCCTGGTGGGCTACAGTCCATGGGGTCTCGAAGAGTCGGACACGACTGAGCGACTTCACTTTCACTTTTCACTTTCATGCACTGGAGAAGGAAATGGCAACCCACTCCAGTGTTCTTGCCTGGAGAATCCCAGGGATGGGGGAGCCTGGTGGGCTGCCGTCTATGGGGTCACACAGAGTCAAACACGACTGAAGTGACTTAGCAGCAGCAGCAGAGAGTCCAGTGCTATCAGATCTTGCAAGTTTTGAAGACCAGAAATTTGAATCTTGAGTCAATACCTAGTATGCAATGTGTTGGCTCTCTAATCTTTAATCTTTTCTATAATAGTGTGTAGATTAAGTGAAACCTATCTCATGCAGAATCTGGCTTTTTAGCTGCACATTTTTGACCTCTGGTGGAATCCTAATTCCATGCACTGAAATTCATTAGGATGAATTAATTCTTCTTTCCTGATATAAATAATGCTGAGAGTATCATCCCTCTTATTCTCAGTTTCAAAACAATGACTTTTGTTGCATCAATATATTTGTAGCTATTAACTTCCAGAACTTGGATACTTGACTGTGGGATGAAAAGGGACTTACCTATAAAATACTTGACTTTGAGAATGGATCATTATTTATAAACATCTCCCTTCTCAACATGACAAAATCATTTATTATGTCTCCCTTCTCAATATAACAAAATTATTTAAAACATTATCATGAAATAAAACTAACAGTAGGTAGAAAAGCAATGAAAACTGAAGATTTATCTTTTATTGAATTTCACATATAGTTATGCCAGTAAAAAACAGAAAATTAATAAATTTAGGGAATAAAATTATGTTCAACAAAGAAAAGAGTAGTGGATTGATACTTTTTAATGATCTTAATTCCTTGTTTGTTAGAAAAAGGGAAAAAACATCTTTTTAGTTGGGCTACCCTGGTGGCTCAGACAGTTAAGAATCTGGCTACCAATGCAGGATACCTGGGTTTCATCTCTGGGTCAGGAAGAACCCCTGGAGAAGGGAATGGCTACCCACTCCAGTATTCTTGCCTGGAGAATCCCATGGAACAGAGGCAACTGTTCATCAGTTCACAACTAGTTAGACATGACTGAGCAATTTGCTGCTAAATGAATGACACACTTTCTGTGTTCAAGCTTTATCTTCTGCAAATTTATCAATGACTTCATCAAAATAATGTTTGTGCATTTAAGTTCATTAGCAAGTGTAGCCAGTAATCTATCTTTGCTCACAGCTGATCAAAGAACACTTCAATTTTAATTTCAAAATAATTTTCTCACTCAGAGCAACAATTACATAGGCAGGAAAAGCCTTAGAATTTTTTTTGGCATAGATTTATAAAAATTTCATTCCACAATAAATTTAGCTAACTCAATACTCATCACATCTTTTATTTCTGTGGGATTGATACCAGCAGCCTTTAGATGTTTATGTAGTCAAAACTTTTTGAACATAAAAACTTGAGGAACCTACATAGAATGACAGAATTGAAGTAAAAAATGCCCTTTATTCATCTTTACAATTACAGTGTTATCATTATTTATTTAAAACCTACTGTTTAAATGCTAGAATATATAATTTCAGAGGCATTGGAGGCAAAATCCCACTGAGGCAAGTTGAAAGGATTCTGAATCCTCTTGATCGTATAACCCAGTTTTCTCCAAATTTTCCTTCATGTAGAATACAATATGTATCAAAGGATAAATAATTTTTTAACTTCTAATTTGAAGTTTGCATATATATTATTAAAACTTAGTAACCACATCAATTGTTTAGAACTTATATGTCGGGAGCCATGTTAGGCATTACTGACAAAATGGAGGCATAGCCCCAATCCCCTCTCCTCATTCCACAGGCACAGTTCTGGGATGAAGGAGTTAGGTTTTGTGATTCTGACTTGTTCTTTCCTTTCTTCGGTTGAGTTGGCTGGAAAGAGTGTTAAGGTGCTTATTGTTCTTGATAGAAGCATGAGAAAGCACAAAGCCTTCTGCAATTATGCCCAGAAAATAATCTATAAAGTAACCATTGACATTTGTTCAAGGATCTTTACAAAGAATGTTCCAGGATGACCACGTAGGCCACAGCTTGAGGCCATGGGAAGGATTGTTATCTGAGACCTGTTTGTGAGGGGAATGTTTATGGCAAAAGAAGTTTGCTGAGCTTAGGGTTTAGGAATAATTAAGAATAGCTAGAAGCCTTTTTTGGGAGAAGGCAATGGCACCCCACTCCAGTACTCTTGCCTGGAAAATCCCATGGATGGAGGAGCTTGGTAGGCTGCAGTCCATGGGGTTGCTAAGAGTCAGACACGACTGAGCGACTTCACTTTCACTTTTCACTTTCATGCATTGGAGAAGGAAATGGCAACCCACTCCAGTGTTCTTGCCTGGAGAATTCCAGGGACAGCAGGGCCTGGTGGGCTGCCGTCTATGGGGTTGCACAGAGTCGGACACGACTGAAGCGACTTAGCAACAGAAGCCTTTTTAGGAGATAGTGATCTTAAAATGCTAGGGGCAAACAGGATTTAGAAAGATAAATAAACTGAGGAATGTAGTATGAGTTACAATGTAATCACAAGTTAAGTATAGCACACATAAGAGAAAGTAGATAATAGATAGTAAAGCCGATTCTGAGAGAATCAATGAAGCAGGAACTCTGTTTGTAGGGCAACAATGATTTCTGGAGACAATAAATCTGGGTGGGGGAAACTAAAAATGTCAAACCTCTGATCTAATATGTTTGTCAAAGTATAAAAGAAAACCTGAAGCTTGAAATAAACATGTAGTCCCGTACCTTGGGTCAGAGGCTACAACATTGTCCGCCGACACCACTCATCCCTTCAGGCTGATTCCCTTGCTGCTGGAGCTGGACTCTGGCACTAATATGGCAAAAGATGGTTCTGGGCAGGAGTATTTTATCACTGATGTTTGGAGTTGCTGGAGCTAGATGAAATTTTTAAGAGTCTTTAAGTGTTTCTATCATTATTTTTAAATTCCTAATCTCATCATAACCTCAGATATACATAAGACACCACCCTTACAGCAGAAAGCAAAGAAGAACTAAAGAGTCTCTTGATGAAAGTGAAAGAGGAGAGGGAAAAAGTTGGCTTAAAACTCAACATTCAGAAAACTAAGATCATGGCATCCAGTCCCATCACTTCATGGCAAATAGATGGGGAAACAATGGAAACAGTGACAGACTTTATTTTTTGGGGTTTCAAAATCATTGCAGATAGTGACTGCAACCATGAAATTAAAAGATGCTTGCTTCTTGGAAGAAAAGCTATGACCAAACCAGATAGCATATTAAAAAGCAGAGACATTACTTTGCTAACAAAGGTCCATCTAGTCAAAACTATGGTTTTTCCAGTAGTCATGGATCAATGTGAGAGTTGGAATATAAAAAGAGCTGAGCACTGAAGAATTGATGCTTTTAACTGTGGTGTTGGAAAAGACTCAAGAGTCCCTTGGACTGCAAGCAGATCCAACCAGTCCATCCTAAGGGAAATCAGTCCTAAATATTCATTGGAAGGCCTGATGTTGAACCTGAAACTCCAATACTTTGACCACCTGATTTGAAGAACCGACTCATTGGAAAGGACTCTGAAGCTAGGGAAGATCAAAGGCAGGGGGAGAAGAAGATGACAGAGGATGAGATGGTTGGATGGCATCACCGACTTGATGGACATGAGTTTGAGTAAGCTCTTAAAGTTGATGATGGACAGGGAGGCCTGGCATGCTGCAGTCCATGGGGTTGCAGAGCTGGACACAATTGAGCAACTGAACTGAACTGAATTTCATCTGCATGAGGTAGACAAATTTCTACTGCCACTTTTGAAAGGTCACAGGAAAGGAGTAGTAAGCAGAGGGAGGAAAAGAAATACATGAGAAAGAGTACAATATACTTGTAAGATCTTTCCCACATGCTCCCTCCCCACTTTTCCAGGAGATATTTGCAGACTGTCTTATGTTTACTCTCTGGATCTGATGCCTACAAATGCTAAGGTAAGTCATTGTTTTTATTTAAAGAAGGATTTACTAAGGATGCTGAATAAGTGAGCTCTTGTACCCCTCATCTCACTGGAAGTCACTTGAATCCCCTTTGTTCCCCAGGGGCTTAATTCAGGGCCACCATTGCCTGCATTTGAACTCAGAGCTCCGTAACCTAGTATTGCCCAATGCACAGCCAGCCAAATGCTGAAATGCCAACGCCTGCAGCAGAGAAGGGGTTTATTCATGAGGCGGATAATTGAGAAGATGGAAGAACAAATCTCGCCTTTCTAAAGTCGAGGGGCTCTGGATATTTATGGGATGAAGCTGAGTCTGGGGAGCATGGGGAAAGGGAATTGGAGATAGGAAAAGCTGAAGGAATCATTGGTCTGCACAGGCACAAGATGTAGTTGTCTTCACAGGATGCTCCTCAGAAAAATGGCAGCAGGAACTTGCTCTGAGGGCAGAGCTCAGGGTTCTATGACTTCAAAAGGTCACCAAGCCATCACTCTCACAGCTAGAGGGCCCGTGGTCCTAACTGGTCTTAACCAGCTGAAGCTCAAACTAGACACAGCTGAGTCCTAGCACCTGCAAATCAACTGGGCAAATCTCTTGTTTGCAGGTGATGCTTGAATGTCTTTTGAAGCAACAATTAAAGCCAGCTTGAGCAGCAAGCCAGGTTCCAGGTATAATGGATATTACTGATGATTACCATTAGTTTCACCGTTGCTTTTATTCTAGCTGTTTCTGATCTCTGAGCATGTTTATCTTGTTTTTGAAACCAGTTACAGTTTGCTGTATCTTTTGCATTTTATCTGTTATTCTATTTTTGTAGTAAAGGTGAGTCCGGCAGAGCTTGGACTGTGAGCTAGCTTCTCTATATTTCATTGGCAGGTATATATGTGCATATCTGTAATGTTATTTAAAACTCTAAAAAGTTCTGGAAGGAAATGCACTAAATTCATGATGGTTCTTTTCTCTGGGGAGATGAGGATGCTCAAATTGGAAGCAGTGTCAAAATCACTTTTATCTGTACTATTTTTAAGGGCGACTATAGAAATATTAATTCAGTAGTTTAAAATTCACTTAAACATAAATGAAATAAAACATAATGAGTAATGAGGGGAGATATTTTATAAATAACTGTTGCTTTATTCTTTTCAGATTTTAACTTAGAAGCATGATTTTTACCTTTATTAAACCTCAGTCCATCTATTTAGGTGATGTTACTTTAATGGGGCCTTAAAAATATTAAAAATATATATCATTGTTGTACTTTTTATTAAAATGTTTAAATTTTAAAAATATAAAAATTATTCATAAAGAACAATTCACTGAAATATTGTTATGAACCATTTACTCTTCTGGTACTAAAATCTACAAAGATAAAAGTATACATCTGGGTTGCCATTTTTCTGAAAGTAATCAATTTACTAAGAAAACTCATTTCTCTGCAGTAGTTCTTACTCACTGATACATAACATAATGCCTTAATGCCTTAACTGGATTGTTAGGTAGGATTTAAATGATTCACATGTGATGCTGAGACAAAGCCTCTTCTCTAAGAACAGCTCAACATGATTCATACTCTGTGCTATATTTTAAGAAAACAAGAAAGAATAGAGCAATGACTATGAAAGCAGATGGGACAAATACTTTAGAAGATGTCTCAGTACCTGTAAGTGCTGTAGAACCACCTGGCTAAAAAAGCAAAAGAATGTTCGTCATAATAGTCTTATATAGCGGAGTTGTTGGAAAGAGCTTCTTTTGGAAAATGACCCCAAACAAACTCAGCAGTGTCCGTGGTGTCTTCCTCTTGACTATTGCAGTTGGGTGCATTTCCATTGTTAAAAAAGCTCCATTAGTTTTCAAATATAATTTTAAAAGAAAAAGAATGTGAGGGTATAACTTGATTTCCACATCATTTAAAACCACTGTTTGATGTCTCAAAAGGCTCTTCTTTCCAAACCTGATATTAGTGACATGATTATAATACACATTTTCAAGGGGTATTAGTACCTGGGATCTATATTGCAGCAATACAATATGTAATTCTATCTATGGAACCAAAGACTAATATAAATTTATTAAGACTGAGGAGTTTTATATTATTTTTGAAATTTTTTTGATAAGATATCAGTTATCCATAGCAGATAGAACCATGGATTTCAACCTTGGTTGCACATTGGAAACACTTGGAAACCTTTTAAGACTCCCAGTGGCTACAACATACCCTGACCATTGTATCAAAATTTCTAGAAAAGGTGAAACTCTGAAGTCAGTGTAATTTCCCTGGGTAATTTCTATGTGCAGTTCAAATTGAGAATCATATACCATAATGGAAAATACATGCCTAAAATAATTTTCTCCTTATAAAATATGAGTTTTACTCAGATTCTGTTGAGAGGAAAGTTGAAACAGGGTTTTTTGGAATTATATTAATACCTTCATCTGTCCATCTATCCAGATTTATTCAACAAGCACTTACTAAGTTCTGATATGTGCCAAATTTGGCTTAGTTTTAATTTAATTTAGGGTAATTATTTTTTTAAAGGCAAGACTATACTGATCCTTTCTTGGGAGAACTTAATCTGAAGAAATAAAGTGAAGGAACAGTTTTGTGACAATTGGGGCTCAGACTGAGGTGGAAATAATCTTGTTGACTAGAGATCTTCTGTTTTGACTCTTTTCTCTTTGAACAGACACTTTAAGGCAGTGGTCCCCAATCTTTTGGCACGAGGGACCAGTTCTGTGGAAGATAGCTTTTTCCATGGGGGATGAGGGGGAACGGTTCAGGCGGTAATGCAAATGAAGGGGAGTGGCAGAGAGGTGAAGCTTCGCTCACTTGTCTGCTTGCTCATCCACCGGCCGCTCACCTCATGCTGTGCAGCCGGGTTCTTAAAAGGTGGCTGACTGGTAGTGGTCCCATGTCAGGGGGTTGAGGTCCCTAGCTTTGAGGGGAACGGAATGAATAAAATCTAGTTAAGAGGATTCCTGGAATCAACAAAGTACAAGGGCTTCCCTGGTGTCTCAATCCACCTGTCAATGTGGGAGACACGGGTTCAATCCCTGGGTTGGGAAGACCCCACATGCCACAAAGCAACTAAGCCCATGAGCCACAACTCTTGAGCCTGTGCTCTGGAGCCCCTGCTCCACAACAAGAGAAGCCAACAATGAGAAGCCTGTACAATGATGAACCCAGTATAGCCAAAAATAAATAAAATTATATATAAAAAAGATCTAGTCTCTCAGAAATTGTTAAAAACTGCAGAAAGTTTGTAAAACTGTTATGTGAAAATACTCATCATGTCGTCCATAGAAAAATTTGGTTTTAGGATTTTCCTTTTGAAGAGGCACTGTAAGCAAAAATGTTTCTCAGTTTGCATTTATTACTGGTCTTGATAGCTGGAACCGAGCCAGGACACCAGCAGTCCACTAGAGCTATTATTTGCGCAGAACTTACCATAGGGTCTCTTCTAAGCACCTGTCTCGCTGTTCACACTGTTGCTGAACCCAGGGTAGGCATGGAGTAAGCTGGGAAACTGGAAGAAGATTCAAGGAGCCATAGGAACCATAGACATGTTTATTCTCTAATGGCTGGTGCAGCTGCCAGAACGCAGCCATGCTGTATTCTCTGGAATGGCAGCACACACAGTCATAATGCAGCCATGATGGCTTTTCAGGTAGGTTTACAGACCATAAGTGACCCGTGGCCAGTCGAGTGCATCCTGAGGCACATGTGCAGTGCTATAAGTGATCTCAGCTGTTACCATGTAGAGTCATTGTTTACCGGACATCGGGCATGGGCGAGAGGATGTCCGGCAAGAGAGCTTGACCACTGCCATCTTGGCTAATTCGCTCTTTCCCTACAGCACCTTTCAGTTCAGTTTCAGTTCAGTCGCTCAGTCGTGTCCGACTCTTTGTGACCCCATGAATTGCAGCAGGCAAGGCCTCCCTGTCCATCACCAACTCCGGAGTTCACTCAGACTTATGTCCATCGAGTCAGTGATGCCATCTAGCCATCTCATCCTCTGTCGTCCCCTTCTCCGCCTGCCCCCAATCCCTCCCAGCATCAGAGTCTTTTCCAGTGAGTCAACTCTTCACATGAAGTGGCCAAAGTACTGGAGTTTCAGCTTCAGCATCATTCCTTCCAAAGAAATCCCAGGGCTGATCTCCTTCAGAATGGACTGGTTGGATCTCCTTGCAGTCCAAGGGACTCTAAAGAGTCTTCTCCAACACCACAGTTCAAAAGCATCAATCATGCAATTCTCATAATAGTTCTGTGCAGTAGATACTAGCAATAACTCCATTTTTAAAACAATAAAACTGAGTTACAGAAAGGACAAGTGGAATGTCCAAAATCACTCAGATAGGAAAACTGAAAGTGAATCTCAAAGCTGGGTGATGAACTTCAAAACTGGAAATCGAACCAAGGCGGTTGGTTCAAAAGCCTACCTCTAACCTCAAAGTGTGTTTGAGGGGGCAGCAGCAGTGGGCATCCCTGTGAGGTTAGAAACAGAGTCCTGGGCCCCTTCCCAGACCTATTGACCAACCCCTGCATTTTAGTCAGATACTTAGGTGATTCCTATGTATACTTAAGTTCGAAAAGCTATTTTCTAAATCCCTGTTTTATAGTGCCTCCCAGGTCTGATGGGATCAATTTTATGAGCTGCTGATAAAAGTGCAGATTTAATTAATGTACATGTTGTTGGTGTATGTCGGCCATAATAAGGAGCCCAGTCATAGAAATAAGGTAAATTAGATTCTTCTCTAAAACAATGATCCTCCAAACTCCTTGAAGATAAAAATCACCTGGGCACTTGTTAATAAATACTCCCTAATCATTAACCTGCTAAATCATAATATCCAGGGGAATGGCCTAGAAAACCATAATTTTTTTGAAAACAAAGGGCTCTAAGTGATTCTTATTAGGAGGGAAGTTTGGAAATACTGCTCTGAGTTAAGCTTTTCAATCAATAAATAATAAAGGCATAAAATCACTGCTTCTGAAAAACTACATCTTGATCAAAAGTACTATTATTATGTCTAAAGAAATATTGGTCCATCAAAAGGGAGTTGACCATAGAAGCAATGAAAAGAACTTCTCAGAGACAAAGCTTTTGATGGCAGAGCTCAGGGCTCACTCAGCTCTGATAAGGAAGGACAGTTTCCAGAATCAAGGATGCATCTTTTGAAGGTGTATCCTACCATGGAGATGGATGCTTCGGGCTGGAGAAGCCTGATGACACTGAACATTGAAGTCATGTAATTAACTTGCCTTGCCTGAGTCTCCCTGGTCAGCAAGCAACCTTCTGATTAAAGCTTGACTTCCTGTGTATTATGCTTGCAGGAAGAGAAAATTCATTGGCTGGGGAATAGAAAAGTTCAGTTACAGTTCTCATTGGTGAATCTATAACCTGGCAGTCAGATTTTAACCATCAGTGTTCTGGGCTTTAGTATCAGTCCACCTATGGGAGATATGCCCCTTTATGCTGATAAGGTATGATTCTGAGCCCTTAGAGCTGAGGTGGGGTGTGAAGTAATGCCCGTCATTCATTGTGGGAAAGACCTGTATGGATACACTTAACTCAGCCCTCTTCCTTTGAAGCTTCTCATTTGCCTTTCTGATTACCATGCCTTTCCTCTGTAGCTTAAGGCATTTATCTGCTAGTAGGGTGAGCTGGCAGGACAGTAACCCAGGAGGACAGAGTATTAGTTTAAGAAGGGATTTGCTAAATTTCTTTGACTTTTCTCCTTCCATTTAGTAGACTAACAATCTAGCCCGGAAAACTAGGGAGTAAGTTCAGAATTACAGAGTTTTCTTGTCATGTAAAGAAAACACATTTTCTGTCTTAAGATGTGCTGTTCATTTGTAGAATGGGGATCAGATGTAGACAAAGCTCGTTTGTTCTCCATCCTGGGTAACTAAAGGCAGGAGAAAGGAGAGAGAGTAGGTAAATGGAGAAAAGAGTGAACGTAGTGCTAATTTTCTGCTCTGGTTTTCACGCGGGAGTGTGTCTCTCTCTCTGTGTTAAATACTTATTGAATGAGCTTAATGTGGAAGGTGAGCCCCAGTGTATCATTTTGGACCTTGCCACTTCAAAGTGAACTAGACCACACAGGATGTCACAACGAAGGAGACATCAGGCCTCAGGGTAGCCACCTCAAGTTGAGTGCAACGTGGTCTCGGTCTGGCATGATTAGGGGACCTCTGAGCTAAGACTGAACTGTGGTGCCCATGGGAAAAAGGGAAGATGTAACAAACACTCAAGGGTGAGGATGAGTCAGCCAGGAAATATTGATATAACCACACGCTGATCAAGCCAAGAAGACCAGATCACAAGTTATTAAATATGTCAGCCCGACTTTAGTCATTAATCCTAACAAAGAAAATAGTGCTCAGAGAACAGGGGGCATTGCCCACCCCAGAGACTATCGCAGGCAGAGGACACTGCCCATGACAAATTTGACCCTTTCCTTCACTCATTAGGAGATCTTCACTCATAAGATCCCTTTTCTGACATAACTGGAAATTCCCCTCCAACCACCACCTATTAATAGTTCTCTGCTTCCTTTCCCCTTTGTGGTTGTTGCTGAATCTCTATAGACTGTAGCCTGCCAGGCTCCTCTGTCCATGGGATTTTCCTCCTCCGGGGGATTTTCCTGACTCAGGGATTGAACCCTTGTCTTCTGTATTGCAGGCGGATTCTTTACCACTGAGCTACTGGAGAAAGCCCTCCTTTCCCCTTATTCTCTTGAAAAAGTTAATTATATATTTCATCTTCACCTTAACTCCTATTTTTTTATTAAACTTATTTCTGTTTTTTTTTTCCTTCTATAATTCCACAGAAATGTCTCTTATCAAGGTCACTCATGAGTATGTCAAATCCAGTGGTCAGTTTTCAGTTCTTATTTTAATCCTTCCAGCAGCTGCCTGGACAAGGTCAGCCACTCCCTCCTTTTTAGAAACACTTCTCTTCTCAGTTTGCGCGTTACACATTATTTATGGATGTTCTTTCTCTACTTCAAAAATACTGCAGTGCCCCAGGATGCTCTCTTTAGATGGTTTCTCTGCTTTAGACACACTCATCTCCCTGAATAACCCCATTCAGACTTATGGCTTGAATGCCCATCTCTATGCCAATGATTTTCATGCTTTAGTTTTTCAGGATGGACCTTTTCCTGAACTCCAGGTATGTCAATCAGTTCATCAACATTTCCTCTAGATGTCTAATAAGCATCCTGAACTTAATGTGCCTTAAATCCAGCTCTTAATATTCCCTCCTAAACATGCCTTTGCCTCTCCAGTTTCCACCTTCTTCAATAAATAATAATTCTATTAATTCAGTTGCACAGGTCAAAAACCTTGGATTCATTCTTGACTTTTTTTCTTACACATTTCTCACTAATCTGGCAGTAAGTCCTATCAGCTATGCCTTCAAAGTAATACATCTAGAATCTGACCATGTCATACTGTCTCCACAGCTACCACCTTTATTCTGCTGTGCTACTTTCTGACTTCCACTTTACCTCCCTGTAGTCTGTCCTCCAAGCTATCAGAGAGGTCCTTCAGGCTTGCTGTACCTGTGATTACAAAATGTTCTTAGGACATGGTTTGTGATGCCACTTTTTCAGTTCTTTTTTTTTTTTGTCCCCTCCCCCACTTTTTCAGTTCTGCTGGTCTCTGCTTGACTTTATTAAGTATGTGAGCTCTTCCTATGTTGTAAACAAGACGGCAGTTGTGAGCCCTAGACTGACTCACTTCCATTTGGTTTAGCAATCCCAGGAAAAGAAACTCTCTCTCCCAAAATTTAAATATTAATTCAAGGATGATTGACTCATTTTATTGGAGTCATCTGTCAACCTCTAAGCTAATCAAAGAGGTCATGAGAAACCTGGCCATCCTGGGTCATGTGCCCACCTTAACTGCTGGGATGGAGCAAAGTCACAGTCATCAACAACCTCACAGAGACAACCTGGAACAGCAGCAAGAGGACCTCAGAAATCAGAAAAGGGAACGAATTTAGATCAGACAGAAAATTTAGCTAGCTACCATAATTGAACACACTGTGTTTATTTCTTGACTTGATTTCTGCATCTTGGGGCAATAACCCTAGGGTTGCTGTAAGGAGGTCCAAATATGGTTGCTTCATGAAATATGAAATTATATGCAATATTTTATACGTTAGCTATTATTAAACTGAGATTAGTCCATCGGTGGCTGATGAAATATAGATGGATATGGAGCACAACCCTTGATGACTTACTACAGTGGCATGAGTATGGACAAAAGTCAACCAAGGATTAACACCTTAAGAAGAGAGAGAGGGAGAAAACTCATCTTGAAAGCCAGGGTAAACAGGCTTGTTAGTTATACATTACAGCAAATGATGACTAGAGGTACATATTTGGGGAAGGATTATTTGAGGGAAAATGTAATCAAACAAGAATGCAACCAAGGTGCTGGTCAGGGCTGGATTATTATCAGCATACTCAACTGGGGAAAAGTCTGTTTTCAAACTTGGATGTTTATTGGCAGCACTCAGTTCCTTGCAAGTTGTCAGACTGAGGGTCTCAGCTTCTTGCTGGCTGTCAGCTGCAGACCATCTCAGTGCCTTGTCAATTGTTGGCCAGAGGCTGCCCACAATTTCCAGCCAAGCGGCCCCCTTAACATGGTCTCTTACTTCATCAAAGCCACGAGGGAGAGAGGCTCCCAACAAGACAAACATTACAACTGTGTGTAAGTAATCACCTTCACAAGAAATGGTTCCTGCCTACACTCAGTTAAGGGAATTGATCACTTAAGAACAGGAAAACAGGGGGTGAGGATAATTAGGGGCCATGTTAGACTATCTACTGTATTATGACAGCTTATTTTTCTCTCCTTGGTCAGATTTGCAGAAAATATAAGTTAAAAAACAAAAACAAAAACAACAACTTGCCTGCAATGCGGAAGAGCCAGGTTCGACCCCTGGGTTGGGAAGATCCCCTGGAGAAGGAAATGGCAACCCACTCCAGTATTCTTGTCTGGAAAATCCCACGGACTGAGGAGCCTGGGAGGTTACAGACCATTGGGTTGCAAAGAATCAGACACGACTGGGTGACTTCACTTTCACTTTCACTTTCTATACTCAATAGATGATACGCTGCATATGTAAGTCACATTGTGGTTGTTGTTCAGCTTCTCAGTCGTGTCCTGCTCTTTATGACCCCATGGACGGGAGCACACCAGGCTTCGCTGTCCTCCGCCATCTCTCAGAGCTTGCTCAAACTCATGTTCATTAAGTCGGTGATGCCATCCAACCATCTCATCCTCTGGCATCCCCTTCTCCTCCCACCTTCAATCTTTCCCAGCATCAGGATCTTTTCAAATGAGTCAGTTCTTTACATCAGGTGGCCAAAGTATTGGAGCTTCAGCTTCAACATCAGTCTTTCCAATGAATATCCAGGACTGATTTCCTTTAGGATGGACTGGTTGGATCTCCTTGCAGTCCAAGGGACTCTCAAGAGTCTTCTCCAACACCACAGTTCAAAAGCATCAATTCTTCGGCACTCAGCCTTCTTTATGGTCCAACTGTCACATCATGTTATAGCTCCCCTATTCAGGAAGGGTTCTTGAAATGCTAGACAGGTCACACTTATTTAAAAAAGATGATCAACTCTCTATTTACTTTTTTTTTAATTTAAATTTATTTATTTTAATTGGAGGCTAATTACTTTACAATATTGTATTGGTTTTGCCATACATCAACATGAATCCGCCACAGGTGTACACGTTTTCCCAATTCTGAACCCCCCTCCCACCTCCCTTCCCATACCATCCCTAAACTCTCTATTTAAAGAAAGATAAATTATTTAACAAAATAAGCTATACATTAATTTCATCATCCAGAGTTTGAGACTTCCATAATGGGAGAATACTTTTGAAGTTCAACTTGAGAAGGAGTCAGAAAAGTTCTTAAATCAGTAAGAAGTTAGCATAAAAAAGAACATTCCTTAGCTTAGTTAATGTGTGTGTGTGCATCTCACCAAAGAATCTGACAAGAAGGTTTAGGATTTTTATGGAATCATATCTGAGAGTTTCCTTTGATAAGACTTTCCATTTATTTCCTTCTTAATCTATAATGTACATTGGTTGGGACATCTTGCTTACAATATTTTAGCCCAATAATATCTAGTTAATAAATATCTTCATTTAGTACTGAATTGTTTTAGACAAAGGCAGGGAAAACTTCTGTGATAGTAACTAAATGTTTCATTCAGCCTGGTTATTGGAAATTTTGAGGATTTTGGCCTATTATTCTACTGAGTTGCCAAGAATGGTAGTTTAAGTAAGGGGGCTTTCCTTTTTTACTAGAGATTTCTCAATGGACTCCATGCAACAAGAATTGAAAATCTGTTCTGAGGTATTGAAAGAGCCACTTTGGACATAACTTGTTCAGGGCATATACCTTTTCATAGTGCTGGCTCCATTACACTGGAGTTTTATTCCCATTTGAATAGGAAAATAAAACATAAAGTGGAAATAGATATAATATGGAGAAATAAATTTAAAAATTATCCATTTTATTAAAAACAATAGTCAATATTTATAATAAATGTAAAATGGAATAGAACCTTAAACGATTGTGAATCACTACATTGTAAACCTGTAACTTATATAATATTGTACAGCAATTATATAGTTCAATTACAAACACACACAAAATCCCAGTAAATATAAAGCAAACTCTTTTGAGCTCAAATAAATGTAAAGGATTAATAAATCTTTGTAGATCTAGGTGACATGGTCCTGGGTTTCTTTGTGAAGAATTTTGGGGTGGGGGAGGTGGGATGGAAGATTAGAGTCTTCCTGAGGGTTTCTGGGGGGAAAGTGTAGTCAGGGACAGAGTCTTCTTGTTTGTGCCAGAGTCTGTACTTCAGAAGTCAAGGGAGCAGTAATTGGGGCCAATAAGGTTAGTAGTTCCCTTATCAAGTCAATAAAGACATAAATACATCTCATTCTTAAATTATTAGTGAATTTACGTATGAAAATGTCAACATATTAAAGACTATTTTTATTTTTATTTTTTGGTGGGGGGGGACTATGTCAGAATATAGTCTGTGGAGCCAAATTTACTTTTTTGTTATATGATTCTGAGCAAGATAATTACTTTTATTCCTAAAGTTCAGTGTCCTCGTCAATAAAAAGGGGCTAATGAATTGAAAGTATATTGTGAGAATTAAGTAAGAATAAGTGAAGTGAAGTGAAGTTGCTCAGTCGTGTCCAACTCTTTGCGACCCGATGGACTGTAGCCCACCAGGCTCCTTGGTCTATGGTATTTTCCAGGCATGAATACTGGAGTGGGTTGCCATTTCCTTCTCCAGGGGCTCTTCCCGACTCAGGGATCGAACCCAGGTCTCCCGCATTGTAGGCAGACGCTTTACCGTCTGAGCTACCAGGGAAGCCCAATATTGACCTAGTATTTCACACATAACAAATTCTGAGTAATTGATAGCTGGTGTTCTTATAACTATTTCTGTGTCTTCACCTTAGTTTTTCCACTTGTGCAATGGGAGTGACTAAACATAACTCTATATTGGCAAAAGTATTTGCTTTTAAATATAATATTTATTTTACTCTTTGGGAAAATGCCACATTAAGCAGTACTATTAATAAAATAATGATATATTCAATGCTCGGCATTTTGATGAACTGTGCTTTATGCAGAAACATTTAAGTGTAAAATGTTTGGTCACATGCACATTTTCCCCTAGCAGTTAACATTAAAGTATAATAGCTAGTCTTATAAAGCTAAAACAAACATAATTGTGAAAAATACAGAGCAAAAATTATGAAAATATTTCTCAGTTGAAATAGACTTTATTGGTCCTTCAAAGATTTGTGGAACAACATACATTAGTACTGTGCTGGGTGTGGTGGATACAATGAGGAAGGAATAACAGGTCACTATTCTTGAGGACCCTGGAGTGTAATGCAAAGAGAGAGACAGTAGAGAGATGCTTATAATGCAGGGGGAAATGCTTCTGCAGAGGCCTGAGCAGCTTTTGTAATGAGGGTGGAACCATGCCTGAGGCTCTCTGGAAAGATTTCCTTAAGGAAAAGACCCTTGAGAAAGGTGAAGAAGAGGAGTTTCTAGGTAAAAGCTAAGTGGGAATAGGGAAGAGGTCTTTCAAGAAAAAAGAGTAGTGTGAGCAAAGTAGCACAAGTCTGAGAAAAGATCTGTCATCATAGGAAACAGCAAGAAATGCATTGAAGTCAAGCATAGACTGCATGAGGAAGAGATAGGTGACTGTGGTGGTGCTGGATTATGAAACACTCTGCAGATCAGTTAAGGAGTTTGCATTTCATTCAGCAAAGTGTGGAAAACCAGTCTGGGTTTATAACTAGGGAGGGATAGGATTAACTGTCACAAATGATGCCAGAGGAAATAATATCATTCCCTTTTGTTGTTCTGTCCTTAATTCGTGTCCGACTCTGTGACCCCATGGACTGCAGCACACCAGGTTTCCCTGTCCTTCACCATCTCTCAGAGTTTGCTTAAACTCATGCCATTGAATCGGTTCCCTTTTACCTTGTTGTTATTACACTTGAAAACTTAATGAAGCAAGTAGGCTCCCAGGGGCCCCTGGGGTAAGGAGATGCAAGCCTGATGTACCTTCCTCACCTGCACCCAGGAGAGCATTTGCTATTGTCAGGGAACTGTCATCTCCGAGGAAAAGAATGAATTGTTCAGGCAGATAGTATATTTGGAGAAAGTAGTTGTATATATAATTTTCCCAGAAGTTTTAGTATTATGAAAATCAGGTTTTATAGGTAAAGCAAAGATTTCCACCATCCTCAGAGGTAATTCAGGTGACTCATATGAAAAAGAAGATTGTGTACAGGTTATCCAGAGTGGAGACAGTCCTCTGAGAACTGGAAATTCTCAAAACATTTTCTCTACTGCAGAGAACCCCAAAGGGATGTGGGTTGAAATAGTTTCTTAATGTATTTCCCTTATTTATACATAAAAATGTGCTGTGAAACTCTTATACAGCATATCTTTACGGACGAAAAGGCAAGAAATAAATGTGCAAAAGTGTACAAAAGCAAAGCATTGGAATTCTGGTTCCAAAGAAGGTACCCAAATCCTCCTATTCTAATGGATTCACTGTAATATCTGTATTATGGAATGTATTATGGTCATCTTTCCTTTTTCTTCTTTGTAAGTAAACTACCTCATGGGAAACTTCACTGCATTTCATAAACAGAATAGAAACTCCTGGTTTCCATACCAACCATGCCAGCTTCTCTTTGTTCTCATTTATTTATATATTCATCCATTTAACCAACAAATATTTATTGTTACAAATATTTATTGTGGTGTAGGTTCTGATGGGAAAATCAGGAAGATCTAAGTAGATCTCCTGTCCCTATAGAGCTTCGTGTCTAGTGAGGGGGAGAAATACTACATAAACACCCAGTAATGCAATCCCTGTCTTCCAGAGGCCAGTTTGAACTTGTCTGCCTACTGAGAACGATTGGCTGGAGCCCCCCAGAGCCACATCCTGGGGTCAGAAGCTCCGCTCAGCACATATGCAGACCCCTGTCACTCATGGCCTCCCCCGCTGCCTGGCTTCTCCTGTTCTGGGATGAAGCCTCCACTGTTCTGTGGTTCTTTCAAAGAAGACATTAACTCATCTCTTCCTCAGTTTCCACTGGACACTCATTCACATAAAGTGTTTGTAAGTAGGACTGACTTTAAGCAAGATTTGGGAGTAGGAGGACAGTCTACAGCATGGCTGCACAGCAAATGAATGTGAAAACATGCTTGGATATTCATGATTTTAGAAGTCCATTCAACCATCGAATTTCTCATTGGACTTTCATGTCTCTTCAATACTCAGCCTTCTGTCATATCACTGGTTCCTCCTTTCTCCACTTCCTTTCTCTCCTCCTCCTGTGTTTCCCTTCCCACAACTGCTCAGAAGCAAGCAACCAACCACCCCAATAACAAACACAATGAACAGTAAACAAATCCCTTTATTCTTTCATGGAGCCTGACCATTTTTTTGCTTATTTGGATTCCTAAAACACTCAGAATTACACTTTCTACTCCAAAAGGCTTATCTATGTATTATATGGAACAAGGATATTTTCTATCCTAAGAGAAATTCTGTTGCCATCTGTTAAGATAGATATATATATATATATACATATATATATATATATAGTTTAGTTTATCAGGATATATTACAAATTAGGATGCACACTCTAACAGAAAGTTGTTGCTTTTTGGTTGCTAAGTTGTATCTGACTCTTTGTGACCCCATGGACTGCAGCATGCCAGGCTTCCCTGTCCTTCACTATCTCCCTGAGTTTGCTCAAACTCATGTCCATTGAGTCGGTGATGCCATCCAACCATCTCATCCTCTGTCATCCCCTTCTCCTCCTGCCCACAATCTTTCCCAACATCAGGATCTTTTCCAATGAGTCTGCTCTTTGCATCAGGTGGCCAAAGTACTGGAGCTTCATCTTTTGCATCAGTCCTTTCAACGAGTATTCAGGGTTGATTTCCTTTAGAATGGGCTGGTTTGATCTCCTTGCAGTCCAAGGGACTCTCAAGAGTCTTTTCCAACACCACAGTTCAAAAGAATCAATTCTTTGGCGTTCAGCCTTCTTTTTGGTCCAATGCTCACATCTGTACATGACTAATGGAAAAACCATAGCTTTAACTATATAGACCTTTGTCAGCAAAGTGATATCTCTGCTTTTTAATATGCTGTCTAGATTTGTCATAGCTTTTCTTCCAAGGAGCAAGTGTCTTTTAACTTCATGACTGCAGTCACCATCCACAGTGATTTTTGGAGTCCAGGAAAATGAAATCTGCCACTGTTTCATTTGCGCCGCCCCCCGCCCCCCAATTATTTGCCATTTAAGTGATGGGACGATGCTAAAGCTGAAACTCCAGTCTTTGGCCACCTCATGAGAAGAGTTGACTCACTGGAAAAGACTCTGATGCTGGGAGGGATTGGGGGCAGGAGGAAAAGGGGACGACAGAGGATGAGATGGCTGGATGGCATCAGCGACTCGATGCACATGAGTTTGAGTGAACTCCGGGTGTTGGTGATGGACAGGGAGGCCTGGCTTGCTGCGATTCATGGGGTCGCAAAGAGTCAGACACAACTGAGTGACTGAACTGAACTGATGGGACCAGATCCCATGATCTTGGTTTTTTGAACGTTGAGTTTGAAGCCAGCTTTTTCACTCTACTCTTTTACTTTCCTCAAGAGGCTCTTTAGTTCCTGTTAGCTTTCTGCCATTAAGGTGGTATTATCTGTATATTTGAATTATTGCTATGTCTCCTGGCAATCCTGATTCCAGCTTGTGATTCATTCAGTCTGGCACTTCACATGATATACTCTGCATGGAAATTAAATAAGCAGGGTGACAATATATAGCCTTGATGTACTTCTTTCCCAGTTTGGAACTAATCCATTGTTCCATGTCTGGCTCTGTTGCTTCTTGACCTGCATATAGGTTTCTCAAGCAGCAGGTAAGGTGATCTGGTAGTCTCATCTCTCTTTAACAATTTCCCACAGTTTGTTGTGATCCACACAGTCAAAGCCTTTAGCGTAGTCAAAAGAAAGTTAGGAAGTACAACAGAATACAGTTTTAGGACTGGGGAGTTAAACTGAAAAATTAGGGAAAGGAGTTTCCCTGAGAAAGAACAGCATTTCTGAAGTGCATTAGCTAGGCACAAATTGTGGTGGAAGGGCACTTCAAGCAGGGGGACATACTAAAATACACACAGAAGTGTGGGGAGAGGAAGGAGTTTGGTGTACTGGAAAAACCAGAGAGGGCAGTGTGGCTACACCCTAAAGAGGAAGAGGAGAAAGAAACTGATGAAGGTGGAGAAGTAAGCGGTAGCTAGGTCCCATGGGACACTGCCATCCATATGACTCCAAGTTTTAAGTTTCTGGCTCTTCTCTAACAAATAAAATGACTTCATGAATTATTTTTACTAAATGTTGACTTTATTGACTTTCAAAACAGAAACAGTTGCACTAAAGCTGACAATTCATACAGACAAATAGACACACACACAAACACACACACACACCCCGCCCCCACACACATAATCGAGAGCACCTTCCCCGGGGGCCACGTAGTTTGGCATTATTACAAAGTCTATTCTATGGCCATATATATGATTCTGGGTCAGCTGGGTAATTAACTGAAAATTATCTTCATATTCATTTTCCCTCCCCAGGAATGCTTCCTGCAGAAAGACCCAGAATATGAAGCTTTCTAGAAGAGTTTTGAAAGTGTTGCCTGCCAGCAGCATGTGAATTCTCTATTGTCTTTCAGGACTTTTATCCACCCAGCTGACACATCCATTTCCCCTGAAGAGCAAGTAGCTTCTTGCTCTGCCCTGAGCCTTACTATTGGCAAGGCAGTGCAGAAATACATTGTAGTCTGTTTACCACCAGGGTAAACTGCCCTTCTATAACATTCTTGCAGAAAGGCATTTTGGGGGGTTCAGTAAAGTCTCCATCTATTTACAGGTACTGAAAATAACACACACACACACTCTAGACATTGTGCCCACTCCTTACTGCCAAGGTTAATTAATCTGGCCCTTGGCACTTTAGACCTCACAACACATTCATGTATTCATGATGATAGCCATCCTGTTATTTTCTGAAAATAAATTATTTTGTATGCTTTCCCTTACTTTTCTTCTCCACTCTTACTTTTCAACTACTCATAACAATGCCTTTTAAGCTGTCATTTTATTGAAAGTAATAAATTAAGACATTCATCTTCAGCGGTTTCACCTTTGCATAAGATTCAGCAACTTACACACTAGCATGCTCACAGTGTTAAGCAGATAGGAATTCAATTCAGTAGCAAAAACATTCACTGACCTTAGAAAGAAAACTTTTCCGTTTATAATTACTGGCTAGTCTTACACAGTTGCAACTTTCTAATACGGTGTAATACTTTAAGATTAAATATTTTGAGGAATTTGTATCTTCTGTGCCTCTTCCCCAAAATGAAGTCATGGGCCACTTGCTGAGACTGGTTTTGCTGGAGGTACTGAGCCTACAGCTGGTCCTCTTGGGAGTCAGTGCTCACAGTGGATCCTTGGCTGCTGGTGTCGGCAGTTTCATAGCACTTTTGGTCTTTGGCAAAGTTGATGAAAACCTAATTTTTCAAGGGAAATGAAGCCATTAGCACTTGTAAACCAAAGGGAGAAATAAGGGGTGTGAATATGTGTGGTGTGTGCACAATGGGAGAGCAAAGAAAAAGAAAATTAGATTTCATACTGCTAAGTTGCTTCGGTTGTGTCCAACTCTTTGTGACTCCATGGACTGTAGCCCACCAGGCTCCTCTGTTCATGGAGTTTTCCAGGCAAGAATACTGGAGAGAATTGTCATTTCCTCCTCCAGGGGGTTCTCCTGATCCAGGGATCAAACTGGTGGTGTCTCTTACGACTCCTGCACTGGCAGGCGGGTTCTTTACCACTAGTGCCACTTGGGAAGCCCCAGATTTCATAGGGGCACACCCAAATATACACACAAACTCTCATTAGGAATCCTTCTTTTAGGTACTGAAATTTAACTGGGGTTTGAAAACAGTACCTATAACTACATTTATAATCATAATAAATGATAAAATCTAAAGCTATAATTGAACACCTATAGCCACATATTTGCATCTATTTGATCTGCATCAGTATCTTTCAAGTATAAATAAGGAGCCCAATCCAAGCTCCTATCAATTGTTTCCATGATGATGTTGAGAGAAATTTCACTAGTTTTAAGAGTTAATACACTGAAATAAAATTTGTATACAAATGTCACAGTATGTTTCTTATGCTTACTATTTAACAGGCAGACCTTTATGACTTTGTTTAAAATCATTAATTCTATTAGTCATAGATTAGTCATAGATTCATCCAGAAAACATTGAGAGACATGATACTGGTAATTGGTTACAAGTCCAAGGATAAATCTGTGTTGGCAAAGCCATAACTGCCTTAACTCTCCATAAATAAAACTCTCTGTAAGACGCAGCAAGATTTGGAGGCCACTTTAGCTTCCCTTTCAGGCCCTCTCCAGTGACAGGTACAATCTGATGCTTTGTATGTCAGGTCAGTTGAACTGTATAGAACTAAAACAGTGCAAAGGTGGAGGAGGATGCTCCATGAAGCCTCCAGTTACTGTATATAAATGTAACTAAGACAGATGATTTGAATGAAACAAAAGAATCCTGCATTTACCATTTTGGTTGCCTGAATCTAGCAGATCTAAATCTCACTAGATAACCCCATCCTCCCCTAATCTAGGAAGCCAATCAATAGAAATGTTATTTAAGAAACATTCCAAGGAGAAAGGAAGGAAAGTGTTAACAGCTATTTGTTTTATAGATGAAAATAATTGTTGCTTTACATATACAGACAAACGATGGGTACAGATGTCTTAGAGAAGGAAAAAAATTTTTTTCTCCATTAAAATTAGTTAACTCTTCATATTTTTTAATAACATTCCAAAATGCACTTATAAATAAATTAAGCTAAGTTTTTCAGGTGTAAGATTAGATATTACTTCAATTAAAAATAAATTGAAGGTCATTAAAAAGAAGTAATTATGTACAATTAATTTTTTTTAAATAAATAATCAGAATGTATTAATGTGACACTGTGTACATGGTCCATGGTATCCAGCTTACCTCTTCCAGAGTAGTCTGACTCACTAAGAAATTTGTGATATTTAAAGCAGTCTTGTTGGCCTCCAGCAGATCAAAAATATTTGCTACTCCTCCTGCAGTGACTGGCACATGATATTCTAACATGCTGAGGTGCTGATCCTGTGGGAACCAAAGGGGAAAAAAAAATCACTCCTCAATGTCAGATAATACTGAGTAGACTAGACATAACTTGACAAAGAGCTAAGAAACACACTGAAATTCATTCCTCTGGAAATGATCAGTTCAGTTCAGTCACTCAGTCATGTCCGACTCTTTGCAACCCCATGGACTGCAGTACGCCAGGCCTCCCTGTCTATCACTAACTCCTGAAGTTCACTCAGACTCACGTCCATCGAGTCAGTGATGCCATCCAGCCATCTCATCCTCTGTCGTCCCCTTCTCCTCCTGCCCTCAATCTTTCCCAGCATCAGGGTTTTTTCCAATGAGTCAGCTCTTCGCATCAGGTGGCCAACGTATTGGAGTTTCAGCTTCAGCATCAGTCCTTCCAATAAATATTCAGGACTGATTTCCTTTAGGATGGACTATTTGGATCTCCTTGCAGTCCAAGGGACTCTCAAGAGTCTTCTCCAACACCACAGTTCAAAAGTATCAATTCTTTGGTCCTCAGCTTTCTTTAGAGTCCAACTTTCACATCCATACATGACTACTAGAAAAACCATAGCCTTGACTAGACGAATCTTTGTTGGCAAAGTAATGTCTTTGCTTTTTAATATGCCGTCTAGCTTGTTCATAGCTTTTCTTCCAAGGAGCAAGCCCTTTTAATTTCATGGCTGCTGTTACCATCTGCAGTGATTTTGGAGCCCCCTAAAATAAATTCTGCCACTGTTTCCACATCTATTTGCCATGAAGTGATGGGACCAGGTGCCATGATGTTAGTTTCCTGAATGTTGAGCTTTAAGCCAACTTTTTCACTCTCCTCTTTCACTTTCAGCAAGAGGCTCTTTAATTCTTCGCTTTCTGCCATAAGGGTGGTGTCATCTGCATATCTGAGGTGAAATATCAAATATTATTGATATTTCTCCTGGCAATCTTGATTTCAGCTTGTGTTTCATCCAGTCTGGCATTTTGCATGATGTACTCTGCATATAAGTTAAATAAGCAGGGTGAGAGTATACAGCCTTGATGTAATCCTTTCCCAATTTGGAACCAGTCTGTTGTTCCATGTCCAGTTCTAACTGTTGCTTCTTGACATTCATACAGATTTCTCAGGAGACAGGTCAGGTGGTCTGGTATTCCCATCTCTTTCAGAATTTTCCAGAGTTTGTTGTGATCCACACAGTCAAAGGATTTGGCATAGTCAATGAAGCAAAAGTAGATGTTTTTCTGGAACTCTATTGCTTTTTTGATGATGCAGCAGATGTTGACAATTTGATCTCTTGTTCCTCTGCCTTTTCTAAAACCAGATTGAACATCTGGAAGTTCACGGTTCATGTACTGTTGAAGCCCGGCTCAGAGAATTTGGGGCATTACTTTGCTAGCATGTGAGGTGAGTGCAATTGTCCAGTAGTTTGAGCATTCATTGGCATTGCTTTTCTTTGGGTTGGGACTGAAAACTGACCTTTTACAGTCCTGTGACCACTGCTGAGTATTCCAGATTTCCTGTCATATTGAGTGCAGCACTTTCACAGCATCATCTTTTAGGATTTGAAATAGCTCAATCGGAAAAATAATATGTATGTTTGGAAACTAACAGCTTTCTAAGAAGAGATAAGTTTTGTGAATGTCTGAGAGAAAACAAATTAAAAAGCTAATAAAAATTCTAAAACATTCTACATTCATGTGTACTTAGAAAGTGACTATGCCTAGAAAAAATATTGTGGAATGATATTGCTGATGTCAGATTACAATAAGTACAATAAGCTTTTTCAGAGATAACTTTTAAAAATTTGTTTTGTTTTAGTTAGAATTGTTCTAAAAGGCTAAGGATTAGTTCTTCAATTTATATTGGCTAAAGTTGGCAGATTTCAAAAGCATTGTCTAGGGTAAATCTCATTCAAATAATGCTACATTCTTTCTTAACTCTAAAAGTCTTTTCAATTTATTTAGTCCATTAGATCGGATCAGATCAGTCGCTCAGTCATGTCCGACTCTTTGCAACCCCATGAATCACAGCACACCAGGCCTCCCTGTCCATCACCAACTCCCAGAGTTCACTCAGACTCATGTCCATCGAGTCAGTGATGCCATCCAGCTATCTCATCCTCTGTCGTCCCCTTCTCCTCCTGCCCCCAGTCCCTCCCAGCATCAGGGTCTTTTCCAATGAATCAACTCTTCGCATGAGGTGGCCAAAGTACTGGAGTTTCTTTAGTACTCTATTCTTATTTCCTTGGAGTATCTTTAACATCTTGCTTTTCTGAATATTTTATCAGTTATCATGTCCCATTTATTTTTCCCTTTAAAATAACTCTCAAATGTAACCATTCCTCTCTATGTGCACCATCAATATTATTAACTTGATGTTTATCATTCCATATCTGAGTTATTGCAACAGCCTCTTCAGAAGCCTAGAAACCATATACACCCATATGTTTTAGCACAAAGTATCTAGAATAATCTTTCCTAAATACTAGTTTAGTCAGGATGTTTTTTAACTCCATAATCAACCCCTGTAACCTATATGGGTCAGATCAAGATTGTTACTTACTGGAAACCCCTCTTCTCACACCTTTGCTTACTGTCTAGCCCCTCTCATTGATTTGTATTTACATCACACCTGTCACTGCAGTCAGGCCATCTTACTTATTTTTACTTTCAAATTATTGTTTTGCTATCTCCCTTTTAGAGATCTGGAAGCCATCATACACTTGTAAAGAATGGTCTACATAGGAAGACATCAAACTTTTATCATCACTGCACTTGTCTTGTAAGCTCTAGTCCCATGAGGAACAGACCAGGACAAATACAATCTCAAGTTCACTGAAAGAAAAGGCACTATGACCAATGCAATTTGTGCAAACATAAAGCATTCTTTGATTTTAAATTTGATTTTAATTTAGATGATAGAAAATGGTCCTTGATAAGCATCGTAAAAGCTATTTCTTCCTGGAAAACTTAGTTGAGGTTTCAGAGGCTGAGACAAAAGTATTTTGTACAGATAAAAGAATTGTTTTTAAAAACGCTCCCCATTTGGCTTTCCAGAATCACTTTATGTTAATATGGTGCCTGACAGTTCATGAAGCATCTTTGTGGACATTTTATCATTTAGTTCTCACACCAGTCTTGTGAAGTAGATATCAAAAGTATTTATAAAATAGGAATATGAGGCTTAGAGACTTTAAATCTCTTGCTGGAATCACACAGGTAGAGCTGGATCTTAGTCCAAATCTTCTCATTTCTTTTCATCATTCCACACCTGATTTTCGTTTTAAAACAATTATTTGCTATAATCATCTTGTACAAATTACCTGCACATCAGAGATGATATAATGATAACTTTTTTGTCAAGTGCATTTAAATGTATATTATGTGAGATTTGTGTGTATACATCTGTGTGTGCCCATTCTGTTAATACACATATGTAAGATTAAATTAATTGAGTCATATTTCAGGTAGTGTGTGATTGAGAACTTGGTTTCCAAGCGATTCTCCTCAAAACTTTGTGGGCTTATTTTTCAAATGAGGAAAGCAAAGGAGATAATCTCTTCTAGCTGTGACATACAGACAGGAACTCTGTAATTTTTTTTTTCTAAGAAGAAAAGCCGTTGGTCATATGTATCTGTCATCCCTCACTTCTCTAACATATATAACCAATAAACTACTTAAGAATAGAATCCAACCTGAAAACTAATACAATACAGTCATAAAGCCTTTGTGAGGAAGAAATAATGGTATGTAAAAGGATTATGATATTCTTAAGCAGCTACAAAAATATATAACTTAATTCAAAGATTTTATTTGTTCATACTAAGTATGCTTCAGAATATCTTAACCATCTTGAACTAATAAATATATTAAGATGAATAATAAAGGTATGGTCAACTTGAAAATGACAAACATCCACTACCCTATTACAACTATCAAAACCAGTCAATCTCTTACTTACTTTTAAGTATGTTTTTGGAAAGTGCAGCTGCATGAACCTTGTGAGGGCCTCCATGCTCACTCTGGCATTCTTCACGTGAACCTTGACAGTAAATCCTCGCCCAAACCTAGAAAGAAGTGCAAAACATAATATGAGTTATGTTTTACTGAAATAGCTCTTCTGAAATTCTAGATAATGAAACAGGACCCAAGCTGACAATAATAGGCCCTTTTCCTATACAAAGAGTATCACTTTGCAATAAAAAGTCCAGGGCATGTTGCAAACTGGAAATAGTGCACTGCTATGACTTTTTATTTCTACCACTATATAAAGTCAATCCTTTGGACAAAAGCTGCATTAGAAATGAAACGTAAAGTCTTGGCTTTCTTTGGCATTCATGAATTGGTGTGTCTTCCGTCCTTCAGTTGTGTCTGACTCTTTGTGACCCCATGGACTGTAGGCCATCAGGCTCCTCTGTCCATAGAATTCTCCAGGCAAGCATACTAGAGTGGGTAGCCATTCTGTTCTCCATGGGATCCTCCCAACCCAGGGATCGAACCTGGGTCTTCTACATTGCAGGCAGATTCTCTACCATCTAAGCCACCAGGAATTGATGTCAATTTTGGGGCTAAACACTTTCTAATTTAAAGCAAAGAAGGTCTTGATAGGCAAGTTATTGAAGATTTGGTATCAACTATAAAGATTAAAATCATTGGGGTTTTAAAAATAAATAATAAACCAATATAACTGCTAACTTTTATAATTTATACTTTTGCATCAGAGTAGTGTTTGTAAACAAGTCACAGCAGACTCTCTGAGAATAACATATGAGTTCTTTTTCATTCTTTTTTCGTATCTTGATCAACTTTGCTTTATAAGAAAGTCAAGCTGTTGTACAGATAAAGATATAAAGGAATGTCATGGTGTTTGAAGATTAACATGGATATGTATAAATGCATATGTACTCTGGCAAATATATTAATTTATTTTTAATTTGATAGTATGATATTTATGTACATCTTCCCAATGTATTTTTGGTTAAAAGGTTTTAAATGTAGTAAAAATGTTAAATAGCTTACTGAAAGCCTATGCAAATGACAAATGAACATACTAGACAAAAATCAATGCCTTCATGTACTTGTCAAGATCTAATTTGTTAGAGTTAACTCTTGAGAGTATTTTGGTTGGGGAATAATAATCATATCATTATTATATTATCATTATTATTAGCTTTTAGGCCTTCTAGGTTTGGGGGTTATTAATTAAAAAACATTCAATCCTCAGTACTATTATTTAACTTCAAAGTGAATCAATGGTTAGCTTCTCCATTCCAGTTTTACTACACATTGTAGGATAGGCTGCTGAGATAATCTTTGAAGGCAAGTATAGCCCTGGTAGATTGATTACTCTACACCGTGTGTTAAACAATGCATTTGTTCTTTACCTGCTCTTAATGTGCTGCAATGATCCAATACATTGGAACCTTCCATTCACCATAATGGCCAACCTTGTACAGAGAGCCTCACATTCTTCCATGCTGAAAGGCAGAATCATGTCAGCATTCTGGGCACAGAAAATTGGCTTAAGTTCCTAAGCATAAGTTTAAAACTCTTTTCTTTACGGCACCTTAGGAATACTGTTTGAATATTTGAGTCCCTTAAACTGTCTTTTCCTTTGAAGAACAAAAAAATCTTTTAACATATAATGTAAATGTCTTTGCATAGGGTTTATTATACTGTTTCTTTTCAAACTTGAGGACATCTTTCTCACCTGGATTGCTGCTCTATCAAACAGTATTTCTTTCAAGCTCTTTCAAGCTTTGACTTAAGACCTACATTTTGTAAGAAATATTTCCAAAATAATACTAAGTTGTTTTCATTATGCCTTATACTCAATATTCAGATGACTTTTTATTTATTTATTTATTTTGGCCACACCCTACAGCATGCAAGATCTTAGTTCCCTGACCAGAAAGTGAACCTGTGTCCCCTGCAATGGAAGCACAGAGTCTTAACCACTGGGCCACCAGGGAAGTCCCTCAGTTGGCTTTTATGTTTTTGTATTTATAACCAGTTAACCTGTACTTGATTATATAATTCTGACTTCATGGACTATGATACTGGAGGAGATCTTAGGTATCATCTTGAGATCTTAGGTATCACCCTGTCCACTTAAACACAAAAGTTAATGGAAAATCAGTGATTGGCTTCAGAACATATACTGTGCTTGGGGGCAAGGTTAGTATATAGGATATAAATAAGTCTCAGTTCTAAACATATCTAGTTCTTTTCCTACTATATGATCTTTATAATGAAAGGATAAACTTAATACAAGGCCAATCTTATAAGAAAGGCACAGACAAAAAGCTTTAGTAGCTTTTTTACTTAGTTGATTGGCAGGGTCTACTTTATGGAGGAGGCTTGTGGACTAGTTCTGAAAGGATTAGTAAGATTAGAATTTGGAAAGATTTTATGTAAAGACCAACTCTAGTAGAAGGCACAGCAAAGACAGGGCATGGTGATAGGAAAGGGCAGGGAGTGTATGTGGAACCACTCAGATTGATTGATAGGAAAGTTAGATGAGGTTGGATAATAAAAGGCCTTGCAAACTAAGCCAAAACATGCTAAATTTTATGTGATAGGGCAATAGAGAGGAATGATTGAGTTAAGAGGGTCAAAAGTTATGGAAATTTTATTTTTTAATGGATTGCTAGGCCATATCCCCCCACAAGAGCTGGGATCTCACCAGAAAATCCTCGTGACTTCCTCTTTTGACTATGAACATAAAATACTTTAATCCAATTGTGGAATTCACTCTCAGTATATGTTACACAGGATTACTTCCTCTCATCTGTCATCTGACTCTAAAGTTCCACACCCAATTTACCTGTGAGAAGTGAGGATGACAGAACATTTATTCTGGACTTCTTCTGAAATGATCTTCCAGAGGTGCCGTTTTGACTTAGGATCCATCCCAGAGCTTGGCTCATCCTTAATAGAAAGTTACAAGAAAAATTTATCAAATTAATTAAATTTTGATGAGGTTCTTTACATGAATCATTGCATCTCACTTGCCTAGAACAGAAATCACTTTTCGAGGTCCTGTGACTAACTTATTTTATACTTAACAGGCTTCTTTCTGCTGCTGTCAAAAAGCTCAAAATTAATCATTTTAAATTGTCAATCTGTTTTAAACAGTCTCAGTGAAGTTGACACTCTGCTACTTTACACATGTCTCTTATATTTCTTTGGAAAAAAATCTGCTTCAATTACTGACAAAGCCAGAGTTTTGATATTTAATACTATATCATCACATATATATCTGAAGCTACATCAACAAGATTGCTGCCTTGCTCCTGATGGTAGAATTGTGCCTGTAAGTGATAGATAATATGCCATGTGAAGCACTGCTGCTGCTGCTAAGAATGCATTTTTTTTGTTAATATTATTGAAGTGCATTTTCAGTTTTATGTTATTAATTGAAATTTAATACTCCTTGGGGAAATAAAAGTAAGATTTGCAGAAAATGCCAAATAGAAAGATATAAATTACATTTTAAAGTAAATGACATTTTGAAAAATTATTCAGGCATAAAATTAGAAATGTAGCAATGGAGAACTAAACAAGCAATAATAGATCCTGACAGATGATTAAAAAATCAAACTGTAGGTCAAGATTAAGTAAAAATTAAAAATATACGTCTGAAATGGAAAGTATGCAGATAGGATCAGCAGAGGCTTATTTTTATAGCAAGGGGTTAAATTGGAATTTAAAGAAAGAAATAAGTATTAGTTTGGGGAAACAGTAAAGATTATATTGTCACTGTTCCTATTTTTGAAGACAATGGCATATATAGTAAGTATATATTAAAAAAAATATATAGTGTCTTTCTCTCATGGCCTGATTTCAATTCAGCTCATTAATGCATAACATTTGCATAGAGCTTTTTAACATTTTAAAGTACTTTACATCTATTATCTCATAGGGGTGCCTAAGGATTGTTTTCTTAAATTTAAGGGACACTTATACAATAGAATTCCATTATGAGTGTCAATTGGCAGAAACATAATGCATTATATGCTTCCGGTATTATACAGAGAGGGCTTATGCATTACTCTATCTGGGCAGTTTAAATGATTTGATATTCTATATTATTTAATCCCTGAAATAATGTGATGATTTATAACTGGTGATTTTATTGCATAGTTAGGCCTCTTTTGAAGTTTTGGAAGTCCTTGAATGAAGGGGATCTTCCAAAATAAGGGCAGCTTATTTCTCTGAAATAAACACTTTTCACAAGGTTTGGCTTGGGGAACAGAATGCTATGTCACCCCTAAGGTAACTTATATTTCCAGGTGATCAATTTAATTTTTCAGCTTTTAATCAAAATATTAACATGACATGTATTTCTTGCTTTCAAAAAATTCAGATAAAATAGAATGGCATATTTTCAAGATTGCATCTCAAGCTAGGTAACTCATGTTTTTAAGCAACAAGGAGATAACATTTTAGGACAATGTGTTGGAAGCTGGAAAATGTGTTAATTCACCTGATCAGTTACCAATAGAACTGATTCCTTCAATAACTGGGAATCAAATTCTGTCATAGTTTTACTTACTTATCTGAATATCCTGAATTTGTTCCAGCTACTTCCTATTCCCATGTTTCCTCTTAAATTACCTGAGCCATAGCTTCAGACAAAAAATATTTTTGAGGGCATATTATTATGGCAACAAATTACCTGGTATAAATTTCCTTAATGAGACAGTATATGTGAAGTGCTTTACACAAGAACCAGCCCATAGTGATACCCAACCCAGGAATCAAGTGGAGGTCTCCTGCATTGTAGGCGGATTCTTTACCAGCTGAGCTACCAGGAAAGCCCCTAATGAGACCTCAGTAAATGCTTATTGCAATAATGATAATGAAATGTTATACACAATTGGATATGTGATTCTAATTGGGCAGTAGCCTTTTTCACAATGATTCTCTTACCAGCAACAGAATGGAAGGTTTCCCTATCAAGGCCAGTGCAGTAGACAATTTTCTTTTTGTGCCGTAACTACACATAGAGGTAACTTTGTCCCTGTAGGGCATCAGGTGAAGTCTCCCAAGGAGTTTTTGAACAGTCTGCGGGTGGAAAAAAGGACTTGTTGATTTTCCCTCGCCAAAACCCTTAAAGCATTAAATGGAAAAAGAGCTACTTGTGAAAGGAGTTTTATAATGAAGAAATACATATTTTAGTTTTATTTTTAAAGGTACACTTAAAGATGAACCATTCATTTAAAGATAAACGCAATTCCGTGGAGGCCCATTCATAAATACGATTTCTTGTCCCCCTAATACATGTGCGTGTAAGTGTGTATGTGTTTACAATGGTTCTTTCTGCTGTATTGACACAGGATTTACTTTTAAGCTTCAAAGGGCTAAAACAGAATTCATCCCTTTACAAGGCAGGTTTCTTATTGATTGTCATCACTGTTTCATCTTTTTTCTTACTGTGGGATGAGCTGTCACAAAGGCTTTAGGTCTATTTAAAAATGACCCAGTATCAAAACTGTAGTGTATTAACTTAGGAATCTTGGGTTCTTGTGGCTATTTCAGTAGTTAAATAGCTCTGGCAAATAGTGGAATCCTAGGAGGATTTAAGAATTCCCCGAGGGTTGCAAAAATAGAGAAAACTGTCCAAAAGATTAGTCTTTCCATTAAAAAGGTAAATAATTGTAGTGAGGTATAAAAGCACATCTCAAAAACCAAATTGGAATCTATTCTATTTTCCTTGGGCATTTTGTACATGTCCAGTCAACTACTCAGTTGTGTCCAACTCTCTGACACCCTATGGACCCACCAGGCTCCTCTGTCCATGAGATTCTCCAGGAAAGAATATGGGACTCAGTTGCCATTCCATTCTCCAGGGGATCTTCCCAACCCAGGGATCTAACCCACATCTCCAGGCAAATTCTTTACCATGAGTCACTTGGGAAGCCCATTTTGTAGGTAATTCCATGTTTCAATAGTTATCTGAACACTAAAAGATATATAGGCATCACCAACCAGGGCTCAATCCAGAGCCTAAGGCAAATCTCATTCTTTATTCGACAGTTTTTAAAAGGTAATGGAACAAATACGGGCCAAGATGTTTCTAAAGCTGAGTTCATAGGTGTGTTTATGATATACATACAATCAAGCTAATACTGCTTCCATTATCACTGTCAAGAGAAAATTGTCATAGTTTTCCAGATGTCAGCTTGGTCTTGAGTGTGGGTAGGTGGGCAGCATAAGCAAAAATGGTTTTCAAATAAACTAGTTCTTCACGCTTATACTCACTTCTTTAATATCTTTTTCTGGAATTCCATGTACTCTAGCATAGAAATATAAATGTTCTTCTATGGTTACCAGGTCATCCAAAGCATCTTCCTGAGGACAGTAGCCAACTAATGAGCTGTGAGAGTTAACATGAGCCAGAGACCTGAAGAAAAAGTGTCAAAAACATGAATGACTTTCTAAAGACATTTCCCTCCTAGCCCTCAGATGCTGGGTGTGTTTGCATGCTAAGTCACTTCAGTTGTGTCTGACTTCGTGCGACTCTATGGACTATAGCCTGCCAGACTCCTCTGTCCATGGGATGTTCCAGGCAAGAATACTGGAGTGGCTTGCTGTGCCCTCCTCCAGGGGATCTTTCCAACCCAGGGATCGAATCCACACCTTTTAAATCTATCTGCTTTGGCAGGTGGGTTCTTTACCACTAGCACCACCTGGGAAGCCCCTCAGATGTTGAGAGGGTAGTTCTGTTTGGGTTGTGGTGATTGGTGAGTCTGGTAAAAAGATATAAAATGATCCCACCATCATAATCACACTGAAAAATTTAAAAATTTCCACTCACTTGAGTAGCTGGTTTTCTCCTAAGGATTTAATAATATAACCACAAAATAACATCAAAAGTTCACTTTAATTATCTTTCTCATTTAATTATGTTGTGTTTGGTAATTTGAAGCACTTGTTTTTCATACCCAGTCTTATTTCTGATCAGAATGTTTCCACTTGTAGGAATTATGTCTCCTGTCAGCATCTTGAAGATAGTGGTTTTTCCTGCTCCGTTCACCCCAAGAAGTCCAAAGCACTGGTTTGAGGGAGAAAAAAAAATGTAAACTAATTCAAACCAAAGACAAGTTTCTATTATATCTCTTTTCTTCCTTTCCTTGAGTGAAATAAATTATCAAAGCACTGACTATTGCAGTGCTTTGCTGGCATTGATTGGATAAAGCTTTCACTTTTAAAACAAATGAGTACTTAGGTATCTTTTTTTCCTTTAACCATCTGAATATTTGTGTATATACCTAGGACTTGTTTTTACATATTATACTCTAGCACGCCTCTGTGTGACATGATAGAATATCCAATAAGGCAGATATGCTAACCTGACAAAGTGATTGTATTTATAAATTTAAATTATTCACAAAAAATCACAACTTTACTAAATAAGCAACTGAAGCAATAATCTCTTTATCCGATTGAATAAATTTGATGCGTTTAGTTTGCAGCCCGCCTCAGCAAAGAAGGAAAGACCCACATTCTCTTTCTGCTTTCAAAGCTGTCTTAACTACTGCTTCTATGAAAACAGCAATAATATGAATATGAATGCAATTTAGGACCTCAGTTCTGACAACTGATTTCTATATTCTGTTTTTGCTGCTGCTGCTGCTAACTCGCTTCAGTCATGTCTGACTCTGTGCGACCTCAGAGACGGCAGCCCACCAGGCTCTGCCATCCCTGGGATTCTCCAGGCAAGAACACTGGAGTGGGTTGCCATTTCCTTCTCCAAGAAGCCTAAAAACTAAGAGTTGAAAAGAGCTCCCTGAACAGACTTCTTGACTGAAAGTCCACTCAAGAAGGATAGTAACTTGGGAAGGGGATCAGGATATGGTGAGTCTTCCCTGCCAAGAGGGGAGGGTTACAGGATAAGTAACACATAGACACATAAATTATATATATAGAATCCATCAAAATATTTAAAGGCTGGCTTCATATTTCTAGAAAAAATTAAGGAAAGATAAAATTTTTGTCACTTACCATGTCAACATAAAAGATGCATGCATGCCTGCATGCTCAGTAATATCCAACTCTTTTGCGACCCCCACGGACTGTAGCCTGCCAGGCTCCTCTGTCCATGGAATTTTCCAGGCAAGAATACTGGAGTGGGCTGCCATTTCCTCCTCCATATAAAGTAGACTTAGAAACAGAACATTGTTTCTTACCTCCCCAGCAGGAATCCCAATGCTGATGTTGTTTACAGCTATAATCTTTTTGTGGATAAGTTGGTAAGTCTTTGTGAGACGATGGAGTTGGACTAGGTCATAATCATTTGCACCTTTCTCAACTCGAAATCTTTCAGCCTGCACATCTTCATCTTCATCTATTGTCTCAATAACAGATGAAGAGCTAAATTTTCTAAAGAAGAGTCTAAAAAATGAACCCGATGATTTTGCATCAATAATTTTGAAATGACACCACTCAGTTTTGACATCTTTTTAAAAGTTCTCACTTCACCAAAGTGTGCCAAGTTTGTTTTATATTTTTCATGCATTTTGCTAAATAACTTAAAAATTAGCATGGGTGTTCTTTATAATATTTGTTATAATATTTGAGAAACAGTTTTTGCTTTCAATGACTTAAATACTTACAGATTCCCTATTACAAGTCAGAATCTTAATTCCAGTAACAAGGAACTTTAGTTTGGGTTTGAAAGTTACTCCTAACAGAGACCAGAGTCACTAGTAGGACTCAACACCTACAAGACCATGATCAATGATCATCATTTTTTTTAATTTGTCCTATTTATTCTTTGGTCATCAATAATATGAATGTTATTCTATAGTCTTTTTTTTCTTTTTTTTTTACTATGAATGTCTTACCTAGGACCTAGCCAATATACTAAGGTTATCAGTCCTGAAAACTCTAAGAAATCTCAAACCCACTTCAGTATCTTGTCTACTGAATACTGAAAAAAACAAACCAACAAATCAATTTAGGTCTTCTCTCAATGTCCCTGTTTCTTTTAATGACATCCCTAGAGATTCCAATTGTGATATTTTCTTTGAATCTTCCCCATTCTAAAATCCACTCATGCAGTCAGCATCCTAAGACTGGAAATATCTTAAAAACAACCAGTTATTTATCATTTTCTGTTTCTGTTACCATCACAGGCTTCCATTTTTTTTCTCACTTAGGTTTATCCAGGAACCTCAAACTGCTCCATTGTCTCTGAATCTTTCCTTCCAATCTGCACTACCTCCACAAAATCACAGCTCCTAAAGCACCATTTGATCCTGTTGGTCTCTGTTAAAAAACCTTCAATGTGCTACTGTTAATATTAGTTTATCGAGTAAAGTCCAAGCTATCACTCTTTAACCAAGCTATCAGTATATTCCATAATTTTTCAACCCCATGCTTCAGCTCCTACTCTTTCATTATATTTAGTCTATGCTCTAATCAAATTTTATTACTTATTTCTCAAATATGCCCCCAAATTTTCAATCTTTGTTCTTGTCTTCCCTTTTATTAATTTAGATCTTAATTTCCAATAAGTAATACATGCACTACATTTATTAAAATTAAAATAGTACTAAAGAATATTTAGGGAAAAGTCTCCGTCAAATACATACAGTTTTTTAGCAGAAGCATTCATAATTAGAAATAGTTTATGCATATATATGCATAAAAATATATTTCCTTTTTAAAACTTAAATGGTAATATACTTCATACGTAGCTCTGAACCTCTCATTTCTCACTTAACAAATATTAGAAGTAATCCCAAATATGATACAGTGAACTGCATCATTCTTTCTAATGGCTGCATAGTGTTTCACTTATAAATTATGAACATAATTTATTTAACTAGTCCCAAATGCAGTACATTTAGGTTATTTCCATTCTTTTGCTATTAGGAATGGTTACTATGATGAATAAATTTATATATACATAGTTCTGCATATTTGTTAGCATATCTGTAGGGAAAATTCCTAGAAATAGAATTGTTGGGTCAATGATGTTTATTTATGATTCTGTCATCATTTTACTCAATCTTCTTTTTCTGAATACATTGCTAGTATCTACATACTCAATTTTCTTTTCCCACTTCTACTTTCTATCCTTCTAAACACAACTCAAAGACTGTATCTTCTGTTTCTGTACATATTTTCTCTCTACCACTGAATTTTGATCTCTTTTAGACAAACAACTGGGCTTGTTAGTTACAAATTTTACTACCTCATTTTACAATACTTGCAGAAGCATAGAAAGGCTTGAGAAATATTTACTGAATGAAAGAGATTGTGAATTGTGCGACAACTTTTAAAGTTTTTTGAGCAAAACATTCCCATTTCACTAATGGAAAAGCTTAGACTATTGACCCTTCTCTGAACATTTTGAATTGAGTTTTGTCATGGATGTCAAACACTGTTTTCATTGTATTTACCTGAGTTTATTTATTAGCCACTCATTGATTAAAAGTCGCAAGAAAAAGAACATGGTTCCCTGAGAAACTAAGGCCACAAACATTGCGCCTAGTTTATCCATCTCAAAGGTTTCACTTGGATACTCCACTCCATATGCTTTTAAGAAGTCCAGGACCGACTGTTGTTGAGAAAGTTCGATCAAACCATAGCCAAAACAGAATTGTGGGAAAATCAGGAAAATGCGCTTGAGGGTTTCAGAAATAAGTTCTAAAGTCTGAAATAAGAGAAAGAAAAAAATAAATAAAGTCCAGTGTTAAGTTTCCAACAAATTGATGAAAATTTGAAACTAGATGTAGATAAATACTGAAACTTGAGAAACTTATCTAGATTGGTAATTATTGCATGTACATGCTGAATTTACACATAAACATTTACTATAACCAAATGGTGTTGATTTATTACCAAAAGAAAAGCAGAAAAGGATTATATATATTTGAGATGGTCTAAGGTGTCAGGTCAAACCCTGGGGACTTCAGAATGTAGTAATAGCAAGGTGATAGAGTATCTGTGGGGCTTCCCTGGTGGCTCAGGTGATAAAGAATCTGCCTGCATGTAGGAGACCCAGGTTCAGTCCCTGAGTTGGGACTGAAGGCCCTGGAGAAGGGAATGGCTATCCACTCCAGTATCTTTGCCTGGGGAATTCCATGGATAGATGAGCCTGGTGGGCTATAGTCCATGGGGTCACAAAGAATTGCACATGACTGAGCAACTAACACATAGGTAGGTGCCTGAGTAAAGAGGGATTTAGTAAAGATTTGGATCTAAGGTAATTCCTACTTGAAGAGGGAATAAAATGGTAAAATGATACAGAAGGAGAAACAGCCTATCTCAAAGAGGAGCAAATGGCACATTTTCATGCTATTTATACTTGGGACCAACCACTTGCAGCTCATGAATTTTCTTATTCCTTGTGGAGTATGCTTGTCTATTCCTTACTTAATGTTCTCTTTATTCTTTTCCATTCAATTGTCCAGCATTGTTAGGGCTTCCGTTCTCACTAATCATAATTGTTAGCTATGAATGGAAAGTGATGCCTACAATGAAGTAGATTCCAATACATGACTGAAAGGGAATGAGTTAGGGTTTTTCTCTATGAATGTTCAAATGAATCTTAACTCACAGTCATACAACTAAGACATGTTGTCTTTGTCCCTCCCATACCACAACAATTTGTTAATAAGTCATGGAAAAAGCAAGAGAGTTCCAGAAAATCATCTATTTCTGCTTTATTGATTATGCCAAAGCCTTTGACTGTGTGGATCACAATAAATTGTGGAAAATTCTGAAAGAGATGGGAATACCAGACCACCTGACCTGCCTCTTGAGAAATCTGTATGCAGGTCAGGAAGCAACAGTTAGAACTGGACATGGAACAACAGACTGGTTCCAAATAGGAAAAGGAGTACGTCAAGGCTGTATATTGTCACCCTGCTTATTTAACTTATATGCAGAGTACATCATGAGAAACGCTGGGCTGGAAGAAGCACAAGCTGGAATCAAGATTGCCGGGAGAAATATCAATAACCTCAGATATACAGATGACACCACCCTTATGGCAGAAAGTGAAGAGGAACTCAAAAGCCTGTTGATGAAAGTGAAAGTGGAGAGTGAAAAAGTTGGCTTAAAGCTCAACATTCAGAAAACGAAAATCATGGCATCTGGTCCCATCACTTCATGGGAAACTAAAGCCACAAACATTGCACCTAGTGGAACAGTGTCAGACTTTATTTTTCTGGGCTCCAAAATCACTGCAGATGGTGATTGCAGCCATGAAATTAAAAGACGCTTACTCCTTGGAAGGAAAGTTATGACCAACCCAGATAGCATATTCAAAAGCAGAGACATTACTTTGCCAACAAAGGTCCATCTAGTCAAGGCTATGGTTTTTCCTGTGGTCATGTATGGATGTGAGAGTTGGACTGTAAAGAAGGCTGAGCGCCAAAGAATTGATGCTTTTGAACTGTGGAATTGGAGAAGACAGTTGAGAGTCCCTTGGACTGCAAGGATACCCAACCAGTCCATTCTAAAGGAGATCAGCCCTGGGATTTCTTTGGAGGGAATGATGCTGAAGCTGAAACTCCAGTACTTTGGCCACTTCATGCGAAGAATTGACTCATTGGAAAAGACTCTGATGCTGGGAGGGATTGGGGGCAGGAGGAGAAGGGGACGACAGAGGATGAGATGTCTGGATGGCATCACCGACTCAATGGATGTGAGTCTGAGTGAACTCCGGGAGTTGGTGATGGACAGGGAGGCCTGGCGTGCTGTGATTCATGGGGTCGCAAAGAGTCGGACACGACTGAGCGACTGAACTGAACTGAACTGAAGAAATTTAGCTGACTGATTGGCTGCATGATTTCTCCAGTGTCATACAAAGTATCTGACTGAGTACCTCCATTCCCCTACTCAAGCCCTATCAAATGTCAATAGTTTTGTCATTGCATAAATACAATCAGGGAGCCAAATCCTTTGAGCTGTGTTGTAGATACTGAAACCCCACCAGGTGGTAGAAGTTAACTTGTAAGCTGCCCACAAGCACAAAGACCCCAGATGACTGGAATTAGAAGGCTGATGAGATTGACCCCAATAACCTGACCACCAACCAATCGGAAGAATGTCCATAAGCTGATCACATACCCCACAACCTTGTCTGCCTCACCCTGTCTTTAAAAACCCTTCTCTGAAAGCCACCAGGGGAATTTAGGCCCTTTGAGTGTTAGCTGACTCGACTCCTTGCTTGGTGCTCTACAATAAAATGATGCACGTGTTTCACCAAAAAATACAATCAGAGACATTAAACTAGATAAATACAACCAGAGACATTAAATTAAAAATTCTAAAAAGAATTTTTAAAGGCCATAGTTTCCCTTCCACTACATTTAATACAATCAAATGAAATTCCTCTATTCTATTTAGAGAATGTGAAATACAAAAAATCTTTCCACCTTGAACACGTTGAAGCATTTGATTCAGTCACTGAAGTTTAGCAGACTAATAAAGGACCTTACCGCATCATTAGGCTTTTCCTTGGAAAGAAAGTACACCACCGACAGGGAAACAATGGAATTGATGCCAAAAAAAAGGTTGATGCAGACGTAAGTGATGAAAGCCATTCCTGTATCATGGAAGAACCCAGCCAGCAAGTACATCCAAGAAAATGTGGCATACCTTTATAATAATAATACTAAGAATTAAAATCATACTATGATTACTCTTTTACTAAATAAATAAATAGCTTAGATGGTGTTCCAAAGTGAAAATAAACATTAGGATGAGTTGTCAAGCCTTGTAGTTAGACCTCTTTTTTATCTCTTTTTAACAACAGCCAAAAAAAAAAAAAAAAATCTGAAGCACACACTTTTTTTTACCCCCACAATAAAGATGTTATGTATTTTACAATGTCACCATATGACTAAATCATGAAGCATACTTTGGAGGAATCTTGAGTAGTCGTTACAACCACAAATTAATTTTCACTCGTGAAGAGTCAGACATGACTGAGCAACTAAATAATACAATACTGGTACCTCACCCAGTCAAGATTTTTTTTGGGGGGTGGAATATGAGTTTAATAGATACATGTATTATAATTTAAAGTTGAGAAAGAAAAATGACATCATTGTTGGCTAGCTAAGAAGACAGAGCGTGCTTAGAAACTGCATGTCCTGTTTTGAGCAAACACTTGAGTGACCTTTGGGGTAAAGAAGTAAAACTAGAGACAGAGAGATCCTTCATCAGCTACAATTGCTAACTAAATGGATACTACTCATGCATTCAGGGCAAAAAGAACTGCTACTAAAGTATTGATATTGAACTGTACTGTTCCTATTAATTACCCTAATTCAGAAACAATTTTATGTTTGTGTTCTTAGGCATTCATCATAATAAAAATAAATATACATGAACATATTCACTTTTTAACATCATATATATTTATATGTACTCACAATTTGTTAATACATAAATTCACACATGTCTATACATTTTTCTGATCATTTTGAAGAGTCCATTTGATGTACATTAAATTACAAATATAAATTGCTAAGTGTAACATTCGGCACCCAGTTAAGTGCTCATTAATAATAGGTATACTATTAACAACAACATTAATTTTCACAAGTATTACACTTTACAAACTATGGACTAGCAAGTGTAATATATTGCTAATCATTACTTGTGGCGAATGAAACCCCAAGACATTTGTAAATTAGCTAATGAGATTTAGGTTTGCGTCTAGGAGCATTTAATTCTGTAAATTCTTCTTTCACCGCAGCTTACCCAAACAGCAGAAGCAGGAGAGATACAGCACTTAGGTTGTTTTCACTGTAGAAGGCAGGTAACTTGAAAATTGTAATGACACCAATTGAAAATGCTACAGGCACCAAGTAGAAGGCCTATGGGAACACGGAAAACAATGTTAGCATATGGCAAGTTTTTCTTTTTTTGAATCGATAGCCCGTCTAGTTTAAAACTGTAACAAATCAACCTAGAAACACTTTAGGAAATGAATTATTATCTATGTTCTTGTTGCTTGTAATGTTCAGTTCATTTTACATTGATTTCACTCTTGAATTCATCTCCTGCAACAAGAGGTCAAGCCAGTCTCCATCTTTATAGAGAGACTCCGAGTCCCTGGCGTTCCTGCCTCCAGACTTTGAGACTTGGGATCATTTGGTGACAGAGGGTCAGTGAAAAAGATAAGACAGCCAGGTATCTTGGTATTAGATTCAGTCCTCAAAGTACTGATTTTATTTTGAATGCTGGAACTCTCTCAGATGGCCGACTTCTAAGGCTTGGTTGTCAGTGTGAGCCACTCTGTGCAAAACAGCGGGACGGTGGGTACTACACATTCTTAGAATCACAAGGACATAAACAAAGAATTCAGTGTTTCATTGGCAAGAGAAAGAGTAAATGCTGAGGAGTTTGCGGCAAGATGTACACAGTGAAAGAGATGGTAATTTAATTAGGGAGGAAATTGTCCTAATACTGGAATGAGCACCAGAAATATAACAACAGGATCTGAGTAGTAAGTAGCCCTTCATAGGAGTGTGCACTTTTAGCTTTCTTGACACATTAAAGCTCCTATTAAGTCCACAGGACTCATTACTGTTTTTTTTTTTTTTTTAAGATTTGACTTCTACAACAAATGCATTTCAGACCTCACTGGAGTCATTAACCAAATGGATAGGCAGTTAATTACTCTTCAGTCCTTCAAGCCAATGGTCTTTACAGCAACTCAGACAATTTTGCCATAATTACCAGACAAATGCATACCCATCCCAGGCATTTGGTCAAGGTTGGCACATTTGGAGTCAAGAAAAACCATCTGAACTTTGAGACCAATTTATGCAAATAAGAGAGTTATCAATGAAATTCATCCTTTATTTTCCCTATTAATCTTCTTTAATGTGTCATTCAGCAGAGGCTATTACTTCAGATTTTTCACTATTAGTTGATTAAATTTTTATAAACTTGTTTATGTGTTGCCACTAGGCAAGACTATTTTGCTTTAAGCTTCCATTTCTCTCATTTCAAATTTCAACGTACTTAAAATAACTTCGTGAAGGGGTTGAATTCCAGGTTCCACTCCCAAGATACAGATCACATGAGTCTGGAGTGAGGACCAGTGACCTGCATTCTAGCAAGTATCCTGGGGAATCTGATATAAGTCCTCAGACCATGGAGATAAGGGCAGGGCAGGTGGATTTCTCTTTTTTCCAACCACTGGATGAATACAAGCCTGATGCAAATTTTTTTTCCTTAATTTACTGTCTTTGTGGTAATAATATGAACAAACTGAGACAAATAAGTCTCAAACATAAAACTGTCTTCTTGGAGAAGGAAATGACAACCCACTCCAGTATTCTTGCCTGGGAAATTCCATAGACAGAGGAGATTGGTCTCCCCCACCCCTGCCCTCTGTCAAAGCTATGATCCCTATTTCCAGCAGCTTTCAGCAGGATGCCTGAGAAATAAAGTGTGAACTTGTTTTTAAAACAAAACAAAACAAAAAAAAAACCTGTCTTCTAGAGTTGGACTATATAAAGAAGGCTGAGCACTGAAGAATTGATGCTTTTGCACTGTAGTGCTGGAGAAGACTCTTGACAGTCCCTTGAACTGCAAGATCAAACCAGTCAGCCCTAAAGGAAATCAACTTTGAATATTTGTTGGAAGGACTGATGCTGAAGATGAAGCTACGATACTTTGGCCACTTGATGAGAAGAGCCGATTCATGAGAAAAGATCCTGATGCTGGGAAAGATTGAGGGGAGGAGAAGAAGGGGACGACAGAGTATGAGACGGTTGGATGGCATCATGGACTTAATGGACATGAGTTTGAGAAAACTCTGGGAGACAGTGAAGGAGGGGAAGTCTGTTGTGCTGCAGTCCATGGGGTCACAAAAAATCAGACACGAACGACTTAGCAGTTGTACAACAACTATCCAAATCAGTCCTGTTTTTCTTGCAAAGACAAGTGACTCACCATGTCATAAATGAAGTTGGTTACCCAGTAGCAGGTGACACTGATGCCTGAAATGTGTTGCAGCTGCTTGGCTTTTGTCTGATGCTCCCGTACAACGTAGGTGACAAAGCTGGCAGTGGTGACAGAGTAGCCCATCAAGATGGAGAGTGCCACTAAAATATCGATCAAGCTGCTCATTCTGTAGTGAGCAATAGGGAGAGGAGAGCACACATAAGTTTGGGGAACTCTTCCTTTCAGGAAGATTCATGGCAAAAGCCATCAACAAAACAGTACAAGAGTTGGCTGTGACACAAATAAGTCTTCCTACAAGGCAGCCAGATAATATCTTCCACATGACTCGGCTATGACCCTGGGATAAATAGCTTGAGTGCATCTGAATCGACTAGGGATATTTGATAGAAAAACCTGAGTCTCTAGGGGTTACAGGGTGAGTGCAAGAGATACATAGATCCTGAGCATAGAAATCATACAATACTTAAATGCTATGCAGGGACATTGAAATGATGAAGCACTTATGCACTTGACTTATAAAAGCAGCAGATTCTATGAAGCTACAGTCAACAAGCTCTACTTCACAACCTCACTCTACACGCTTTCAGAAACTGCCTTTTATCCCAGTCAGTGATTTATATTACCAGCTCTTCTAGATTAACATTCATTCAGATACAACTGTGATTTCTAATTATAGCACTTCTCAATATGCCAAGGAGAAAGGAGTCAGGCCAGATATATCTGCTTACGTGGCTTGTTCTTGATCTTGCACTCCTGGATAAGGATGGCTATACATGATGATACCTTAAAGAGGAGATAGTTCTTTTCATTAGTATGTATTCAGTTAATCAAAAACACTAATTTTTATACATGCTACTGTATAAAATAGGTAACTAATAAGAACCTACTGTATAGCACAGACAGGGAACTGTACTCAGTACTCTGTAATGGCCTATATAGGAAAAGAATCTTAAAAAAAACAAGAGGGTGGATATATGTATACATATAACTGATTCACTTTACAATACACCTGAAACTAACATAGCACTATAAATCAAGTATACTCCAATAAAAATATTTATTTAAAAATAAATACCAATATTTATATGAATAATATGTAATATTGCAAAAGAATTTTACTTTGGTGATTATTTTATAAAATAAAATGATCCCCTCTGCCCCACAACCCCAATCTCATCAATACCATACAACTGATGGCACTCAAATGCTCACAGGAAAAAACCCAAACCATTTTTCACATTGTGCTTGGAATCTGGGGGGGAAGGGATAAGAATTTACACTTTTTATATATAGCACACTTCCCATCTACTACATTTAAGTTATTATTTTCCAGTTTCTTCTCTCCATCTGGCAATATGTATGTTTGTATGATGGCACTTTAGAAATGTATGACATGTGAAGAAACAAGTCAAAGGGAGACCAGTTACATGAGGATCCCCTAAAGAACAGACACTTTCCACGCCGCCCGTCATTGTGCCATTGGTCATGGTAGGGAAATACTGCAGCCTGAAAGGATCCCTTCTCCTCCTTTACTGCTTCTAAGATACCTACTGCTTTAGAACTCTACCAGGAGCAGAGTTGGGGAGCTTCAGCTTCTGGAGGGGTTTTTATTGAGACAGAAAGATACAAAAGGATTCAGAGAAACTAGCTGGCTCCAGAAAAGTAGTCGATTAATTCCGATACAGTCCTAGATTACTTGTACCCCCCAGGGTTGGTTGTATTTTCTGAGTTAGGTAGCACAGTGCTTGCCTCCCTTTCCCGAGAAGATACTGTCTAGCCAGGGCCCAGATGGGCTGGGAGGTCTTGCAAAGGGCCACCATGTGAAGGCAAAGCCTATGCTGAGTAACTTTGGAAACAGTAGGGATAGGAGTGAGGATATCTCTTACGTACTTTTCCCCGTAGAGTCAAAAGCTGAGCAAGAACTTTCTCACTTACTGTTTATATAGTATATGTTCATTATATTAGATATTAAGACTGTTCCATGGTACCAAATATAGATTATTCTAAAGCTCTATTCTTTCCATTAACTTAAATTTATAATTTTTACTAAGTAGATTATGACATGTTTTAAGGTTAAAATCTGCAACTGTTCTGTATTGAAGAAAAATATATAAAAGTTAAAGCAAAACAAAGAAACTAACAGCAATAATAATCAATTTGATGTATAATTTTAATTAAATCATTGGGGGAATGCATGTTTCTTATCTTTTGTGTAAATTAATGGGTTTTCTTTTACTGAGACTCAGTTTTCCTTGGGACCTACTTAAACCTTGTTGCTGGATTATAATATAGGCAAGGGGAAGTCATTTCTCTTATTCCTGACTTATATTGATATTTAAGAATCAAGAAGTACTCTATTTCACCAGAGAAATCTTTACAAATACATTTACTCCAATATGAAAAATGCTGCCGAAACAATTTTTTTCTATATCTTTGGCAGCAACATCAAGTTATCAGAGTTTAGAATCTATATTACCATCTTTTCTGTGGATTCTATATCAACTAGCACAGTCTTGGGTACAGTGATTAGTCGATGAATGCTTATTGACTCTAATAAAACCTCAAAGTTTCAATTATCCCCCTATATACAATATACATGAAAAATAACACATTTTCTGTAGTTTCTACACTTGTAAGCCTAAAATGAGTAACTTCCCATTGACCAATGCTAGTAACGCAATAAGAATAAACATTAGGGTAGAGAGGACAATGTATCAATATTTTTGGAGAAGAGCCTGGTTGTACAACATTTGTTAGTGAAAACAAGTAAATTTGTATTCTAGGGGAGGAAAACAGAATTTTCAAGTTAAATTAACCACTAGAGGGAACCACATGAATATAACAGATATTGACTTGCAAAGCAAAGCTAATTAAAAGGTTTTTATTAGCATGTTAAAATTCAGAGAATCAATTTTACAACTAAAGGCAAAATCTCAATTCATGTAGAATCCAACAAAGATGGCTTAAAACAGCTCGTGTGGTATGGGGAGGTGGCAGGAGGCTATTTGAACTGATTTTTAAAAACAACATTATTATGGTATATCCCATACACTCATTACAATATAATAAAAGTATTTTAAGGTGACATGGTTTTCTTCTTTGAAAGAAAACAAGCTCCTTACTGATAGGGTAGAAAGTTACCACTTTCACAAGCCTATATAAGAAAAGTTAATAAAAAAAATAGAAGGCACACTACTACCAGTCTCCACATGTAATTCAAGCTAAGCCTTACTTTTAAATTAAAAACATTTCCTTTTAGGGTCAATACATAAAGTTTATCTTCCAGAATTCTTAATTCTTTATACTCTGTAACTTAGAAATACTAGCCTGCCGGGATCCAGAGTGATTCTGACTGCTTTCATCTTGGTAAAGAACACGAATAATAAATGAAACCCGAATAAAGATTTCAAAAGCTGATTCTTCAAAGTGTCATTGTCTCTTTTTCTTCCCTACATACCTTTGCAACGTTTCTTCCTAGTCATTTCTATGGTTCCTATACTGTCACAGCAACAAATACCTTTTGCTCTCAGTAAGACATCCTAGTGAAAGTCAGACATTCAACAGTATTTCAGACCGGGTTGCACTAGACTCAGCTGGGTTTACTCATCATTTAACTTAATTTACCACTTTGGACTACACTCTTTATTGATGCTCTGGATCTAAGCACTATCTATCAATCTTGTCATTTTCTTCATGGTTCCTGCTGCTAGGAAAATGTCAAAGCAGTGGGGAAAAATACTGTTTTCTCAGAAATGAACACTCTGAAAGATTCTGTCCCTAGAATGAGTATTTGACTCTACAGTTTACTTCCACAATTGCCAGAACGCCCAGCACATGCTATTATGCCCGACAGTAGGGAGAAGAAAGAAGAGAAGGCAACAGCATTCCTTTTTTAAACAGTCTGTTAGCCCATTTATTAAGCTAGAAACTATTGATAAGCAAATATGTTACTCCGTTTTATCAATCTTTATTATTATTTTAGGGGATCTGTATGGGAAAATAATCTGAGCAAGGCTTAAGAAGATGAAGTGGAGAGTAATTTAATTAGAAAAAAAAAATCAGCCTTTTTTGAATTCCAAACCCTTTAAAAAAACTATGTGGAAGGGACTTCTCTGGTGGTTCAGTTTGCTAAGACTCCATGCTCCCAATACAAGGGGCCCAGGTTCGATCCCTGCTTAGGGAACTAGATCCCATATGCTGCAATTAACAGATCCCATGTGGGGCAATCAAGACCTGCTGCAGCCATATGAAGAAGTAAATATTAAAAAAAAAAAAAAAGACTATGTGGAAGCTTCTTGAGAAACCCCAAAAGTAGACTTTGTGGAGTATAGAGAAGTATTGGGAAAATGAAGCAGCAAGAGCCAAACAAACCTGGGTTCAAAGCCCACTTCTGACTCCCAGAGAAATAATAGTAGGAAACAATAATACTCATCATGAGAGGGTGCTAAGTAGTAGCAATATTTTACACAAAGCATGTGTCCTTATGGTAAGTACTCAATTAATGGTAACACTTCGTTTCTGGTAGAACTTCTAAAGTTATGTTTTCACATTTGGATTTGTGTATAATATTTATTGACATTATCACTTTATTTTTTAGCCTATGTACAAGTAAATAGTTATAAAATGTTTTCCTGTGAGATATAACTACGAGGTGTAAGAACAGAAATAAGTATAAAGTCAGCATTATTATCCTGACTTGATAAATTAAGAAGCTAAATTAACCTGAAAAAATTAAGAAGCTAAATTAACCTGAAATTGAGGGGATTATCCAGAATGTTCCATCTGGTGGTAGTTACTACTTCCAAACTCCTTTTAAAGATCTGTGGTTTAAATACTATAAAATAGCTGCCACAGGGAGGAAAATGGGGTCTAATGTATATTTTCACATGGAGAGTAGCAAGAGTTTCAATACAAGGAGCTCCTATGTAAATAACTTTACCATGTCGGGCAGCATCATATTTTGACATGTTAACTCGCAGGAGGAAATTATTCAGGCTGTTGAGGTAAGCTGGAAGGGAGTGATAGCCTTCTGGATCATACCATACCTGTAACATTCCAAAAGAAGACAAGATCAGTATGGTGTTCAAATAAATTAGGCAGTCTTTATATCTTACAGACTATATAATTTATATTTAAAATAAATGCACCAGTTTCCCCAGTAACTTATTCATCTTAGCAGATTATGAACCATCCACCAGAGTGCTGACCACAAAACTCTAAGTTTCCAACCTAGAGATGGGTGGAGATCATGAAAACAACTTTTTCCTGCTTGATGGCACCAAGTTAGTAGTTATCCTAGACTTTCTCTACAGGTAAAGCTTGAAATAAACAGAAGTCATTATTATCTTCATCTCTGTGGTTGGTCTATGGTGATTCTGGAACTAGAAGTAAGGCAATCTGTCTCTTAATAATAATAATAATAAAAACAAATGGCATACAGGCAAGGCTGTAGAAAGAAATAAAATATTAATACATATACAAGCACTGTGTCCTTAGCAACAAGATTGATAACCTTGAAATACCCCCACTAACTTTTTATTCCTAGTTACAACTCAAAAGAAAGCGAGTTACTTTATCTTCTATGTCAAAAGGAAAGGGATTTAAAATGTTGTTGCTCAGTCGCTCAGTTATGTCCAACTCTCTCTGACCCCATGGACTGTAGCTCACCAGGCTCCTCCGTCCATGGAATTTTCCAGGCAAGAATACTGAAGTGGGTTGCCATTTCCTTCTCCAGGGGATCTTATTGAACCAGGGATCAAACCCACATCTCCTGCACTGGCAGACACTGGCAGGCAGATTCTTTATCACTGAGCCACCAGGGAAGCCCATATTTAAAATATTCAGTCCAGTTCAGATCAGTCGCTCAGTCATGTCTGACTCCTTGAGACCCCATGAATTGCAGCACGCCAGGCCTCCCTGTCCATCACCAACTCCCGGAGTTCACTCAAACTCACATCCATTGAGTCGGTGATGCCATCCAGCCATCTCATCCTCTGTTGTCCCTTTTTCCTCCTGCCCCCAATCCCTCCCAGCATCAGAGTCTTTTCCAATGAGTCAGCTCTTCGCATGAGGTGGCCAAAGTACTGGAGTTTCAGCTTTAGCATCATTCCTTCCAAAGAACACCCAGGACTGATCTCCTTCAGAATGGACTGGTTGGATCTCCTTGCAGTCCAATGGACTCTCAGGAGTCTTTTCCAACACCACAGTTCAAAAGCATCAATTCTTCAGCGCTCAGCTTTCTTCACAGTCCAACTCTCACCACATCCATACATGACCACTGGAAAAACCATAGCCTTGACTAGATGGACCTTTGTTGGCAAGGTAATGTCTCTGCTTTTGAATATGCTATCTAGGTTGGTCGTAACTTTCCTTCCAAGGAGTAAGCGTCTTTTAATTTCATGGCTGCAATCACCATCTGCAGTGATTTTGGAGCCCCCCAATTTCCCATGAAGTGATGGGACCAGATGCCATGATCTTCGTTTTCTGAATGTTGAGCTTTAAGCCAACTTTTTCACTCTCCTCTTTCACTTTCATCAAGAGACTTTTTAGTTCCTCTTCACTTTCTGCCATAAGGGTGGTGTCATCTGCATATCTGAGGTTAAAATATTGGTATACCTCAAATCAAGAAAGGCAATTAGTAATTCAAAATTACAAATCTGATTTAGAGAGAAATTATTTAATGTTCAAATTCCCTTATGTAAGAATATTTACTCTATGTGTGGAGAGAGGAAGAAAAGAAACAAGGGGGAGCATTCAAGTCCCTGGCACTACTATTTACATTCTACATGACCTTATAAAAGCCAGCTAAAATATACTCAATAGAATCTATCTCTTAGGGATGTTGTGAGGATGTAAAGGTAGTTGGTATAAAATGTGACACTAGTGCTTCATTTATAAGCCACTAAATGAGCATTTGTTTCTTCACTTCCCACAAGTTTGTACATGTCTCATACTAACAAATGAGAAATATGTTACGACCGATTTAAGATTTAAAGACTACTTGTGATCATATGGGTAATCATACATGTCTGATTCTGTAACTCTAGCTTGTTTCAAATACAAAGCATAGATATAGTCTAGAAGCAAAACATCAACAGAATTGTTTATATCATCAAATTCTGTAAAGTTTCCATGTTTTTTAAAAGCATTGCCTGGTGGCCCAGACAGCAATCTGCCTGCAATGTAGGAGACCTGGGTTCGACCTCTGGATAAAGAAGATTCCCTGGAGAAGAGAATGGCTACCCACTTGGCTAGAGAATTCCATGGACAGAGATGCCTGGTGGGCTACAGTCCATGGGGTCAGAAAGAGTTGGACATGACTGAGCGATTAACACACAAGTTCAGTTGAGTTCAGTCGCTCAGTCGTGTCTGACTCTTTGCAACCCCATGAACTGCAGTATGCTAGGCCTCCCTGTCCATCACCAACTCCCAGAGTTAACCCAAACCCAGGTCCATTGAGTCAGTGATGCCATCCAACCATCTCATCCTCTGTCGTCCCCTTCTCCTCCTGCTTTCAAACTTTCCCAGCATCAGGGTCTTTTCAAATGAGTCAGCTCTTCGCATCAGGTGGCCAAAGTATAGGAGTTTCAGCTCAGCATCAGTCCTTCCAATGAATATTCAGGACTGATTTCCTTTAGGATGGACTGGTTGGATCTCCTTGCAGTCCAAGGGACTCTCAAGAGTCTTCTCCAACACCACAGTTCAGAAGCATCAATTCTTTGGCACTCAGCTTTCTTTATAGTCCAAAACTCACATCCATATATGACCACTAGAAAAACCACAGCCTTGACTAGACGGATCTTTGTTGACAAAGTAATGTCTCTGATTTTGAATATGCTATCTAGGTTGGTCATAACTTTCCTTCAAAGGAGTAAGCGTCTTTAATTTCATGGCTACAGTCACCACTACAGTGATTTTGGAGCCCCCCAAAATAAAGTCAGACACTGTTTCCACTGTTTCCCCATCTATTTTCCATGAAGTGATGGGACTGGGTGCCATGATCTTAGTTTTCTGGGTGTTGAGCTTTAAGCCAACATTTTCCGTTTTCTCTTTCACCTTCATCAAGACGCTCTTTAGTTCTTCTTCACTTTCTGCCATAAGGGTGGTGTCATCTGTATATCTGAGGTTATTGATATTTCTCCCAGTAATCTTTATTCCAGCCTATGCTTCCTCCAGCCCAGCGTTTCTCACGATGTACTCTGCATATAAGTCAAATAAGCAGGGTTACAATATACAGCCTTGACGTACTCCTTTTCCTATTTAGAACCAGTCTGTTGTTCTATGTCCAGTTTTAACTGTTGCTTCCTGACCTGCATACAGATTTCTCAAGAGGCAGGTCAGGTGGTCTGGTATTCCCATTTCTTTCAGAATTTTCCACAGTTTATTGTGATCCACACGGTCAAAGGCTTTAGCGTAGTTAATAAAGTAGAAATAGATGATTTTCTGAACTCTCTTGCTTTTTTGATGATCCAGCAGATGTTGGCAATTTGATCTCTTATTCCTCTGCCTTTTCTAAAACCAGCTTGAACATCTTGAAGTTCACGGTTCACGTATTGCTGAAGCCTGGCTTGGAGAATTTTAAGCATTTCTTTACTAGCGTGTGAGATGAGTGCAATTGCCTGGTAGTTTGAGCATTCTTTGGCATTGCCTTTCTTTGGGATTGGAATGAAAACTGACCTTTTCCAGTCCTGTGGCCACTGCTGCGTTTTCCAAATTTGCTGGCATATTGAGCGCAGCACTTTCACAGCATCATCTTTCAGGATTTGAAATAGCTCAACTGGAATTCTATCACCTCCAATAGCTTTGTTCATAGTGATACTTCCTAAGGCCCATTTGACTTCACATTCCAGGATGTCTGGCTTTAGGTGAGTGATCACACCTTTGTGATTATCCAGGTCGTGAAGATCTTTTTTGTACAGTTCTTCTGTGTATTCTTGCCACCTCTTCTGAATATCTTCTGCTTCTTGTAGGTCCCTACCATTTCTGTCCTTTATTGTGCCCATCTTTGCATGAAATGTTCCCTTGGTATCTCTAATTTTCTTGAAGAGACCTCTAATCTTTCCCATTCTATTGTTTTCCTCTATTTCTTTGCATTGATCGCTGAGGAAGGCTTTCTTATCTCTCCTTGCTATTCTTTGGAACTCTGCATTCAAATGGGTATATCTTTCCTATTCTCCTTTGCTTTTCACTTCCCTTCTTTTCACAGCTATTTGTAAGGCCTCCCCAGACAGCCATTTTGCTTTTTTGCATTTCTTTTTCTTGGGGATGGTCTTATTTCCTGTCTCCTATACAATGTCACGAACCTTCGTCCATAGATTATCAGGCATTCTGTCTATCAGATCTTAAATCTATTTCTCACTTCCACTGTATAGGTCTTCATAGAAGAGTTCAACTTTAGCATCTTCAGTGTTACTGGTCGGGGCATAGACTTGGATTACTGTGATATTGAATGGTTTGCCTTGGAAACGAACAGAGATCATTCTGTCATTTTTGACATTGCATCCAAGTACTGCATTTGGGACTTTTTTGTTGACTATGATGGCTACTCCATTTCTTCTAAGGCATTCCTGCCCACAGTAGTAAATATAATGGTCATCTGAGTTAGATTCACCCATTCCCGTCCATCTTAGTTTGCTGATTCCTAGAATGTCCATGTTCTCTCTTGCCATCTCCTGTTTGACCACTTCCAATTTGCCTTGATTCATGGACCTAATATTCCGGGTTCCTATTCAATATTGCTCTTTACATAGTTGAACTATTCTATGGAAATGAGTTCATTCATTTCCATGGCTGAGAGTTCTATTGAATGAGTATATAACAATTTATTTATTTATTCTACTGTGTATGGACATTTGGGGTTGCATTTTCAGCTAATATGAGATATCCTACTATGTGCATTTTTGTTAGATCATGGCATGACTTTATTTTTTGGGCTCCAAAATCACTGCAGTGGTGACTGCAGCCATGAAATTAAAATACACTTACTCCTTGGAAGGAAAGTTATGACCAACTTAGACAGCATATTGAAAAGCAGAGACATTACTTTGCCAACAAACGTCCGTCTAGTCAAGGCTATGGTTTTTCCAGTGGTCATGTATGGATGTGAGAGTTGGACTGTGAAGAAAGCTGAGGGCCAAAGAATTGATGCTTTTGAACTGTGGTGTTGGAGAAGACTCTTGAGAGTCCCTTGGACTGCAAGGAGATCCAACCAGTCCATCCTAAAGTTAATCAGTCCTGAATATTCATTGGAAGCACTGATACTGAAGCTGAAACTCCAATACTTTGACTACCTGATGAGAAGAGACTTTGAAAAGACCTGATGCTGGGAAAGATGGATAGCAGAAGGCGAAAGGGACAACAGGGGATGAGATGACTGGATGGCATTACCGACTCAATGGACATAAGTTTGAGTAAACTCTGGGAGTTGGTGATGGACAGGGAGTCCTGGCATGCTGCAATCCATGGGGTCACAAATAGTCGGACACGACTGAGCAACTGAACTGAACTGAACCAGGTACTTGTGTATACACGCTTCTTTAGGTTAAATACTTAAGATTGGAACCACTGTATTATGGAGTATACATTATTCCAAATGATTTTCAAATCAACTGACTCATGTTCTATTTTCAACTCATGAAAATGCTTGAACATTTAAAGGTCATATTCTCATTTGTATGATATCCCAAAAGAATGATCACAATTTACCTTGGCAAGCGTTCTATTAGCTGGAACAGTCGTTACATCAAAAAGAAGGTCTTTAGTCAAAGGCAGTCCCAAACTCCAACCTCCATATCTACATGGAAAAATTGATATTTGTTTTAATGAGAAAATATTCATAAATAAATCTAAAATGTTTAACTAAAAGCTCATTTTTTTCTTTCCACTAAGTACACATTATAGTATGAAATAAATACAACCTGACAAATATTTTACAGTTTTATAGATTTCTTTTATCATATTTTTGTCTAAAGTGCACATTATAACTAGAAATTCATGGACTCTTAAAAATAAAAAGTGGATTTAAAAAATTCAAATAGGAATTTTAAGGAAAGGTTAGTTTAAATATTGACCAAATTAAGAATGGGTTAAATAAATAAATAAGAATGAATTAAATACTAAATACTAAATAATATTTTAGTAGTTATACTAAAATAATTTTCTTGTGACTATTACTGTAAATGTGATGCTGCAGAGCTATATTTTTGATGTACAAAGAACACTACAGGATATTCTTCACATTTTTTTTAAAAGTAAGTTTTAGAATGGTTTGTTTATAATAAACCTCATTTTGTTGAAAATATTTAATGTATATTCAAGTGTACTTGCCACCTTTCTCTCCTAGCTTTATTAAGCTATAATTGACAGATTAAAAGTGTATATATTTAAGGCATACAATGTTTTAATATATGTATATGTTGTGAAATTATCCCCACAATCAAGCTAATTAACATATCCATTATCTCACATAGTTACCATTTTCTTGTATATGTTGAGAATTCTTAAGGTCTACCCACTTAACAAACTTCATGTAATCATCTGTCTTCTTAACTAGAATTGCTGTACTTAGACATCCAGAATGTATTCACCTTGCTTTACTGAAACTTTGTACCCTTTGACCAAAATTTTCCCACCTCACCCTTCCCCCAGACCCTAATAACCCCTGTTCTACTCTTCTGTTTCTATGCATTTGACTGTTTTGGATTCCCTATAAAAGTGAAATCATGCAGTATTTGTCTCTGTTATTTCACTCAGTATAGTGTCTTCCAGTCCATCCACGTTGTTGCGAATGTAAGCCTGCCACACTTGCATCTACGGCAAATGTTCAGGTGGCTCAGGAATGAGCCTGCGAACTTGCTCTACAAGAACACATTTCATTCACATGCAGATATCATACTCCAAGGTCTGAGATGTTCAAGTTGGAACTAAGGACAACTGTCACCAAAAGTCATGCCTTAGAACTCTCTGAGTTTGCACAGTCCAGTCAACTTGTTTTTTGCTTTGAGAAAAAAATATGTACAAAGTTAACAATACATTTTTGAATCCCAAAACAATGTTTACAATGTGCTCAAATAAATCTTAACTTAGTTATTAAATTAATTTACTTAAATTTTAATATGTAAGGATGTTTAGATAAAACAGAATTTACCCACATAAATAATCAATAGAAATTTGCATTTTATTGTCACAAATTCAAGACAGTTAACTTAAAATTAGAAAACAAGATATTTTAAATTTTTTATAAAGTTTTTATTGTTTTTACCTTTTTTGTGTAAACTCATTAGCAGTTGATATAAGATAATTTTCCAAGTGGTGCCCAGTGAGGTTATAAATTACTTGGGAAGAATAAGTTCTTCTATGAGGTGGTGAATAGTTAAATTTAGGACATTCCTGAAAAATAAGGTTAAAAAAGTTCATTTGGGACAATGCTGTACAAATTAAATAGACAATGTCAAGAAGCTTCAGTCTCATGATTTGTCTATATGTGCAACTGGTAGAGTGTGATAAGGGTGTCTTCTGCCTCTAAACATCTGTGAAAATGAAGTCCTCTTGCCTTTGCCAAGAAATAACACAAAGTTATTATTTATATAGACCACATACTTTGTTTAAGACTTGCTTAAAGCCAAAAAAGAACACAAGTTAACCAATGTTAGATATTTCTTTCACTGTACTGACAAGCTTGATATGTCAAGCTTGATATGTTTAGAGAACATTAAATTTATGATGACTCAAAATTCTCTCAGTTATTCACAGGGAAGAAAAAAGTATCTGCCCCAAATTGAAAAGATAATATTAACAAAGATAAGTTCTCAGGGATGGACAACAGTGGATGAAAGAAGAAGAAAGAAAAGTCGCTCAGTCATGTCCGACTCTTTGCGACCCCATGGACTGTAGCCTACCAGGCTCCTCCCTCCATGGGATTCTTCAGGCAAGAATACTGGAGTGGGTTGCCATTTCCTTCTCCAGGGAATCTTCCCAACCCAGGGATTGAACCCGGGTTTTCCGCTTTGTAGGCAGATGCTTTACTGCCTGAGCTACCAGGGAAGTCAAGTATATATTACATTAGTTTTAAGGGACTAAACCTAGGTTTCAGATTTCAATTTTACCCATATCTAAGTCTAATTTATATATATGTCTTATATACATGTTGCTTATTCATATATAAGTTGCAGACATAGTACAGAGAGTTCCTGTATGCCTGTCACCCAGTTTTCCCCATTGTTAGCATCTTATGTTACCATCAAAATTCAGTGCCTGGGTCCATTACTATTAACCAACCTCAGAGCTTAGTTTAAACCCCTTATTTATAAGTTTTTAGCTTTCTGCACTTCCTGACTTCTTACTTTCTATTAGAGTGTATCATGCTTCGCTGCTTAAACTTTAGTTTGGGAAAAACCTAGCACTTTTCCAGTTTTTCCTCCATCTTCCACATAGTGTCTCAGAGCTGAGACTAGTACCACATGTGTGGATCAAGAGCTTGCTCTAAAAAATGAACGCTGAATTTTACCTTGCATCAAGTTATAAAATGTGAAGATCACATTCTATAATGCCTCTGGTTTCATAAAAAGAGATATGTATGAATGTAATTTTTAGCTTTAATTTTTTATTGAATTATACATACAGAAAAGCATATATATATATATATATATGGATACTGTATGATAAATTTTGACAAACTGAAAACACCCTTGAACCAGCAACTGGATCAGAAAACAAAACAATGCTAGGACCCTAGGAGCCCCCCTCATCATGTTTCCTTTCAACCCTAGCACTCCCCAAGTAACCAGCACAGAAGAGTTTTGTCTGTTTTTATATTTTATACAAATGTAATTGTATCATATATACTTTCTCACGTCTGGACTTTTTTTCACTCATCATTTATTTGTGAGAACATGATGTGTGTAGTTGTAGATCAAATAGAGGAAAACAATAGAATGGGAAAGACTAGAGACCTCTTCAAGAAAATCAGAGAAACCAAGGGAACGTTTCATCCAAAGATGGGCACAATAAAGGACAGAAATGATATGGACCTAAAAGAAGCAGAAGATACTAAAAAGAGGTGACAAGAACATACAGAAGAACTGTACAAAAAGGGTCATGGCATTTAGTACCATCATTTCATGGCAAATAGATGCAGAAAAATTGGAAACAGTGGCAGACTGTTTTCTTGGGCTCCAAAATCACTGCAGATGGCTACTACAGCCATGAAATTAAAAGATGCTTGCTCCTTGGAAGAAAAGCTATGACAAACATAGACAGAATATTCGAAAGCAGAGACATCGCTTTGCTGATGAAGGTCCTTATAGTCAAAAGCTATGGTTTTTCCATAAAGAAGGCTGAGCACCGAAGAACTGATGCTTTCAAACTGTGGTGATGGAGAAAACTCTTGAGAGTCCCTTGGACTGCAAGGAGATCAAACCAGTCAGTCCTAAAAGAAATCAGTCCTGAATATTCATTGGAAGGGCTGATGCTGAAGCTGTAGCTCCAATACTTTGGTGACCTGATCTGAAGAGCTGACTCACTGGAAAAGACCCTGGTGCTGGGAAAGATTGATGGCAGAAGGAGAAGGGGATAACAGAAGATGAGATGGTTGGATGGCATCACTGACTCAATGGACATGAGTTTGGGTAAACTCCGGGATTGGTTATGGACAGGGAGGCATCCATGGGGTTGCAAAGAGTCAGACATGACTGAACGACTGAACTGAACTGAAGTGATTCTACTGTTGCTGGGAATTTGGGAGGCTATTACAAATATTATTACTATAAGTATCCCAGTATATGTCTCTCGGTGAACTAGCACTTCTGATGTGTATATAATAGGAATGGAATTGGTGAGTCCATAGGGTATGTATATCATCAGCATTAGTAGATACTATCAATGCTTTTAGAAGTTGTTTACATAAATTTGGATTCCCATCAGCAGACTATTAAGTTGAAAAAATTTTAATCTACTTTTTAAAAAAATTAAAATCTATCCAGATTCTATTTTTAAATACTAAGTTAGTAGACTTTTACTATGAACTAAAGAAAACACACAAAGAATTAGTTAGGTTAGATGAGAGATTAGAAAACACTTTGAGAGCTGGGTAAGAATAATACTTATAATGCAAGGATTTCAAAAAATGCTTGCTGGATTCTAGTTTTTATTGTTAGTAACTGTCTTACATGAGACCACAAAAAATGGTTGCATTTACTGAAAACATCTTTATTCTAAAATAGTGTACCAAGACAGTATAAGGTGTAATCATATGGCACTTTGAAGAAAATATTGCTAGATTCCTCCCCATGGGGAAGTGTTGATAACATGGTGACTCTCGGAAACTAACAGTGACCTCCTTTCTTCAGCAATCTTTAATTTCTTAAAAGTTAACTGAATTGATGGACCTAGGGCTTCCCTGGTGGCTCAGTCAGTAAAGAATCCGCCTGTAATGCAGGAGACCTGGGTTCGATCCCTGGGTTGGGAAGGTGCCCTGGAAGAGGGGATGGCAGCCCGCTCCAGTATTCCTGCCTGGAGAATGCCCATGGACAGAGGAGGCTGGCAGGCTGCAGTTGATGGGGTTGCAAAGAGTCAGACATGACTGAGCAACTAAGCACAGAAAACAAAAGTGTGTTTCTATAGAATACAGACAGGGTGTTGGTTGGAAAATCTTTAATGTTTCTTTCAGGACATGAATTATTCTCGCATCCTGGAGGTGCTGCTTGGAGGCATACCGAGTTCTGTTCTGGACTTAAACACTACTAACTTCCCAGCTGACCACTATGATAGCAATCTCACTGTGCTTTCAAATATTACGCTATGGAGGCATTTTGTTGTGTGAAACACAGAGCTTGCTGGTTACAACTGAACTGAGCCCCCAAACTCACTTTTAGTCAGTTTCCACAAAGACTGTCATAGAATTACCTACCCCAGGAAGTTTGTCCTAAGATGGATTTAAAACAGTGACCTGAAGTTCACTGTTTCTGAGCTGTCCGGATCCACACCACTGAGCTACTAGCTTCTATGAAATGAAACTATATCCACTCTTTGGTAACCTAGAAAGATCTTTCAAGCTTTGACATTTATTCCTTTTTTTTTTTTTTTTTTACTTCACTGATAGCGAATTCCATCTTACCTGGGTGTTTTCTGAGCAGGAGCAAACGCCAAAATTAGTGATAGGTTCTTCTCCACTGCTGTCCCATTTTCCCAGACTGTTTTTGTTTAAACACCTCCTGCAAGTAAGAATAATTTTAAAGTGAGGTGTGTATATATTCTCGTGTTTATGTATAAGCGGGTATTTGATATTGAATTCAGGTATAGTTCTCAGTTCAATTTACCGATTTTTCACAACTTGAAAATACATTGCACTACCATTTCCAAGTGATCTGACATCTGATGGGGGAATGAGGGACAGCACTTAACGATTAAGCAGTGCTGAAACCAAAGCTCATTGCCTCAATGTGGCAGGATGGAACTTCTTGATCCCTTTATTTTCTTTGCTCTTTTCATCCTCTCCTCTGAAGAGAAAGGGATTTTTAGAAAAATAATGCACTAATGTCAAGTTTGCACGTGTCATGTACTATCTTCGAAGTTTGAATTTTTGTTACTGTTCAGTTACTACATCATTTTGAATAAGCAACACTGCTGCTGCTGCTAAGTCGCTTCAGTCGTGTCCGACTCTGCGCGACCCCATAGACGGCAGCCCACCAGGCTCCCCATCCCTGGCACTCTCCAGGCAAGAACACTGGAGTGGGTTGCCATTTCCTTCTCCAATGCATGCCAGTGAAAAGTGAAAGTGAAGTCGCTCAATTGTGTCTGACTCTTAGCGACCCCATGGACTGCAGCCCACCGGGCTCCCCCATCAATGGGATTTTCCAGGCAAGAGTACTCAAGTGGGGTGCCATTGCAACACTATATAGTGCAAAAGTCTGGGGACTGGAGTCAGAAGACATGGGTCTTGGCTTTAGCTACACAACCTACTCTCTAGATTTCTTTTGACAAGTATCCTAGTTCACACGAGCCTCAGTTTCTTCATCTTAAAAATGAGATTAACAATTCACAGGGTGGTTGTGATTGTTTAATGAAAATATGTATACAAACAAACTTTACAAGTTAGAAAGCACCTCTTACTATTTCAGTATAGCATCACCACGGAATGAACTAAAGGCGATAGATAAAGTCTTAAAAGATAGACTTCAATCAGAGGGCTGACCTCCTCACTCAAACAACGCACATTCACCCATCCACACTCTTCCACATACATGAACACACATGCATGCCTGTGCACACACACTGGAATGCTGGGGAAAAAAAAAAAGAACTACTTACGGATCACTGATATTCAAACACATGTTGTCAATGCCAGGGAAGCTCCACATTGCTGAGACCAGGTCTTTTGTGCTTGGGTGATAATTTCTATAATATTAAAGGACAGAAACAAATTTATGTTTCCTTCACTAGAGTTCCATATTAAACTCATGCTCATGAATAATTCGAAGAAATGACATATGCTGCGTACAGGACTATTTTCTTAAATATCTAAGAGAGATGTAGACTCAGAAAGAAGGTCACACAAAAAATAAGCACATGTCTCTATTTGGCTGTCTTACTATTTTCCTGTCACATGCATTTAGTGATCAACTATTGCATATATAACATTATATTATACACAATTCTGATACTGTTATTCTGTATTTAATAAAAAGTTATTTGCCATGTATTACAACAGATTGAGAAGCCATACCTAATCTGGTTTTCCTGATTAAATATTCATTAAAAATAAAAATCTACCTTAACTTTATTTTTAGACAAATACAAAAACTCTTACAGTTGTTTGCTGGTGAGGGAAGTGTCACGTGATAAATCAAACTGTATATTCCTTTGGCAGGATCAGGAATTGTGGCTCCTGAGTTCTTTATTCTTCAGCATTTTATGACATTCATTCAGCCACAATGCACCTCTGGAGGCATTGGGAAAATGTTGTTTCAGTTAAAGGGAAGACACTTACGCATAGAATGTTGTCTGTTCCGAGGTACCATAAAGAGATGGGGTGATTTCGAGCTCTGGATAACTGCTGCTGGAACTTCTCAGCGTGCCGAGGCCCATGGCAGTTGTTACAAAGACAATGGGGAGAATAACCTGTGCTATGAAGCCCTTCCAGTTCCGGCGGGTGTGATGGAACCTCTTAATGAGAATAGCCATAATCTTCTTCAATAACAGTTCAAAACCAACCGATCTCTCTCCTCTGGTCAGGATTTTGTCTGATTTTAAAAAAGAGAGAGAGATTTAACCTGGTTATGGGAAATCTTGATAAATCAAGAAATAAAGTAACTTCAAAGACCATGGATCCTGCTTATTTAACTTATATGCAGAGTACATCATGAGAAACACTGGGCTAGAAGAAGCACAAGCTGGAATCAAGATTGCCAGGAGAAATATCAATAACCTCAGATATGCAGATGATACCACCCTTATGGCAGAAAGTGAAGAGGAGCTAAAAAGCATCTTGATGAAAGTGAAAGTGGAGAGTGAAAAAGTTGGCTTAAAGCTCAACATTCAGAAAACGAAGATCATGGCATCTGGTCCCATCACTTCATGGGAAATAGATGGGGAAACAGTGGAAACAGTGTCATTTTATTTTGTGGGGCTCTGAAATCACTGCAGATGGTGATTGCAGCCATGAAATTAAAAGACGCTTACTCCTTGGAAGGAAAGTTATGACCAACCTAGATAGTATATTCAAAAGCAGAGACATTACTTTGCTAACAAAGGTCTGTCTATTCAAGGCTATGGTTTTTCCGGTGGTCTTGTATGGATGTGAGAGTTGGACTGTGAAGAAAGCTGAGTGCCAAAGAATTGATGCTTTTGAACTGTGATGTTGGAGAAGACTCTTGAGTCCCTTGGACTGCAAGAAGATCCAACCAGTCCATCCTAAAGGAGACCAGTCCTGGGTGTTCATTAGAAGGACTGATGCTGAAGCTGAAACTCCAATACTTTGGCCACCTCATGTGAAGACTTGACTCATTGGAAAAGACTCTGATGCTGGGAGGGATTGGGGGCAGGAGAAGAAGGGGACAACAGAGGATGAGATGGCTGGATGGCATCACCAACTCGATGCACATGAGTTTGGGTGAACTCTGGGAGTTGGTGATGGACAGGGAGGCCTGGTGTGCTGCGATTCATGGGGTCACACAGAGTTGGACACGACTGAGCGACTGAACTGATGCACTGAACTAAAGACTATGGATGAATGGTGTAATGTGACACAGTAGAAAAAGCTGATATCTTAAAGATTTGGATTTGAGGTTCAGCTCTTCACTGATTGGGCTTCCCTGGTGGCTCAGACAGCAAAGAATCTGCTTGCAATGCAGAAGACCTGGGTTCAATCCCTGGGTCAGGAAGATTCCCTGGAGAAGGAAATGGCAATTCACCCCAGTATTCTTGCCTAGAGAATTCCATGAATAGATAAGCCTGGTGGGCTACAGTCCATGGGGTCACAAAGAGTTGGACATGACTGAGTAACTAACACTTTCACTTTCTTCATTGATCAGCTATGGGCCTGAGTCTCTCCATCTTAAGAAGCATATGTAAAAGTTCTTTGAAAATTATAAATTACTATACACAAAATATTCTTTGTCATATACATAGTAATTTTAATGTCAAAGTGAGACAGCTAGAATTTTATAAGTGAATATTGTCCCCAATCTCCTAAAGTCTCAGTGCAGAATCAATATGTATTACTGACTACTAATATTCAAGAGGTAGCTTCTATCAGGAGATTGGACTCAAATAAAATGAACAAGAGAGCAAAACATCAGTCTAGTATAACTCATCCCTGTTGTCGGTAACTTGGTGACGGTAAGTCTAATTGGCTCTCATTATGGGGCCCAATCAGAGAAGGGGATGGCACCCCACTCCAGTACTCCTGCCTGGAAAATCCCATGGACAGAGGAGCTGGGTGGGCTGCAATCCATGGGGTCGCTAAGAGTTGAACATGACTGAGCGACTTCATTTTCACTTTTCACTTTTCACTTTCATGCATTGGAGAAGGAAATGGCAACCCACTCTGGTGTTCTTGCCTGGAGAATCCCAGGGATGGGGGAGCCTGGTGGGCTGCCGTCTATGGGGTCACACAGAGTCGGACATGACTGAAGCAACTTAGCAGCAGCAGCAGCAGCATGGGGCCCAATGAAGTCACCTTAAATGTAGGAAAAGGAAAATGCTCTCCTCCAAAGTACAATTCTAGTTCAAGTACTTATTTGTTGCATTCTTTTTAGAAATCTGGACTGACAATATGGCGTTTTAAAACTCCATTTTTACCACTTTAGTCACAGAAAAGATCTCATTGGAAAAAATGAGATCCTCCCTCCTCTCCAACAAGCCTACCCCACTCCCATGTCTTCTGAGAGTGAGAGCCGCACAGCAGTGGAGGTCATAAACGGTGGCTTGGGTTTTTCAGGTGGCTCAGGGGTAAACAATATACCTGCCAATGCAGGAGTTGGGAGAGACACAGGTTCAGTCCCTGGGTTGGGAATATGCCCTGGAGAATGAAATGGCAATCTACTCCAGTATTCTTGACTAGAGAATCCCACGGATAGAGGAGTCTGGCAGGCTAAAGTCCATGGGGTTGCAAGAGTCAGGACACAACTTAGTGACTGAGAATGCATGTCTCAGTAGTGCTCATACAACAAGTAATTTCAGCAGCCCCTCTAAAAATAGTTTCAAATATGACATTTCTTCTGAAGGTCTGCCACCAAGCATTCCTTTACATGTGATAAAATGACAGTATTTGTCAACTCTGTGGATATTTTTAATCCTCCATCACAAATTATGCGGCACAAAAATCATGATCTTCATTTAGCTGATAAGAAAAAATACAACGCTGCTTAATTTAAAATGAATTCCAATTAAATCGAGTGAACAAGTTTAAATGAGAACTCATATCTCTGCAAAGGGGAATTGCAGAAGGAGCTAAATATTGTAAGTTAATTAGTATGCTTTTCTGTTTCTTGAGAAATTACATGTCGATGACTTACAGGTGTATCAAATGGAGCAAATATGTGCTTTCTAAATGATAATGTCAAGGAGGGGAACATTCTGACTGAAGAATAGTTTCAAATTATGAGACAAATGCAGAGGCAAATGCATAACATTTGCTTCCTGAAGCAGCTGACCCCGCTCTAAGTCCTCAATTCCATAGTCTCAGCAATGATATTTCCAAAAGGTGACATCTGAGGAATCTAGCAGAGGACAAATGAAACTCCCAAGTTCCAGAGTTATACAAACACCAGAGATTATATTTTCTGAATTTTAGAGTCAAGCAAATGTTTAATCATAAGTTCTATTCCTAGAGATTTTTCCCAATTTAAGCAAACTCTTGAAATGACTACTCCATAATTTATACATGGTTTTACTATATGCTTCCTTAAGTAAATAGTATTTCCAAAGGCATAAACTAACTGTCAGAGTATAAGACAGGATAAAAGCTATTTTCAAAAGAGCCCAATTCCTCAAAGCTGTGACAAGTAACAGCATTTCCCAAACATATCTTGTGTGAAGACGTGGAGGTGGGGGGGAACCTATTATTATAGATTCTTCACTGTTAAGTCCGACTTCATGAATTCAGTGCATGCTCAGATGCTTCAGTCATTTAGACTCTTTGCGACCCATGGACTGTAGCTTGCCAGGCTCCTCTGTCCATGGGATTCTCCAGGCAAGAATACTGGAGTGGGTTGCCATGCCCTCTTCCAGGAGATCTTCCTGACACAGGGATTGAAACTCCATCTCATATGTCTCCTGCGTTGGCGGGTGGGTTCTTTACCACTATTGCCACCTGGGAAGCCCTGTTGGACACCATCAATTATATGAAGTATTGAACTTATTGGACACAACTAGTTGGAATAAGTCATATCCTGAAAATGATTCCTCATAGCTAGACAGGATACACATCACTACCCTAACAAGGAAGTTCATGTTCTTCAAAATATTTTTGCAATAGGGAATTCAATTTGGTTTGATAAATATTTTGTATATAAAAATAAAGGTTATATTTCTTTAGTCTTTTTAAATTTAGAAAGTATAAAGTTTAATTAAAAAATCTGTCCTGTGATTTTCTCATTTATGCTGTTCATTGGAATTAAGCAAAATGTGTACATTAGATTTATTTTACCATCTCTGTCTGTGAAATTGCTGCTGCTCACAGATAAATCATCAGGGGTTGAGATGCCATTGGTACTGGAACTTCCGATTTTCTTTGTTGTTAAGTGCTCAAGACTCCTATTATTTTTTTGTGACTCTTTAGTCAAGTTCAGAAAGACCTAGAAAGAGAAGCAGGAACACTTCATTAGCATAAAACATGTATGTGTTTTCTAGCTTTTAAGCTCAATTTTTATTTTAAATTTTTGTCACATTTATTGAGACTTTAAAGGAACATATTCATAGTAAAAGATATGTTTTCTCTAAGTGAAGCAACATGCTTGTTCTCAGAAGTCAGTCTTACATAAGAATGGTACTGAGATAATTTTAAGATGTTCTGATTTGATAAAATGTTTGTTTATAATTTTTATATAATCAAAACTATCTTTATTTTTGTTTCCCTTTACTTCTTAAAACATTCATTACAAATTTTTTTTTCTTTTTAAAAAGAACTGTTTATATTTATTCTAGGGGAACAGCAAGTTAATCAGCCTCAAGCAAAAAGGAAATGTCCAGGTGTACCTCTTCCACGGTGGTATCTGAAATGCCATAGCACCCAATGTTGAGGTCACCCAGGCCACTGTCCAGGGCTCTCAGGAGTGAAAGATAGGCCCCTGAAACTTTGGTGCTAAATGGAGGAAGCACGTAGACAAGTTCTCCCCCGATGTCCTCCTTGAGGTAGGCGTCAGGGAGATGTGACTGGATCATTGCCGTCACAGCTGTGGTGTCACACACTGTACTTGCATTTAGATTTGGACTCTAGAGACGAGAAGAGAAGTTAAACACTCCCTTGTCTTCACATTGTAGGGCCCAAGGGCCCCAGTCAGAGGGTGGCGAGTTCTTTTAGGCCAGTACAGACCTGTGCCAGGGAGTATATCACTCCTCTCTTGCTCCCTGTCCCACTGGGGGTCCCTATGGTTGTCTGTCAGTCACTATTCTAGGGCTTGTCTCCCACCTCACCCTGTCCCTTCTCCAGCCTCCTTGCTCACCTCCTCTCTCTCTCTCACAACAAACGTTCGGTTATTCAATGCTTCAGGCTCAGGAGCGCTCCCTCCTTAGGGTCTTTGCAATTGTTCCTTTGCCCCAGATAGTGACAGGGCTCACTCTCTTCTTGGCCTTAACTCCTGGGTCATCTGTCACCTTCTCAGAGATGCTGTCTACTTAAAATGGCACTTCCTAGCGTTCCCTATGCCCTTTCCTCTGCTTTGTTCTACCCATAGCAGTTATCACTTGCTAATATTCTAAATTATATACTTATCAATTTTACCACGCGAATTCCCCACACTCCCATCAGAACATAAACTCCATAAGAGCAGATATCTTAGCATCATCAGTTCACTGCTGTATCCCCAGTGCCTAAGACAATGTCTTGGGCACATATTAAGATATCATATATAACTAATAAATAAAATTTTAATTGAATTAAGGAATGTGACAATGAACTACTTTTTCTATTTTGGGAGTCGCATTAGGATGATAAGATATAAAATAAATGAGAGTAGTCATAGCATATACATCTTGCACAACATAGATAAATAGCACTATTTGAGATAGTAAGGGAGCCTTAGAAACTAAGCATTTTTGTTCTTTGAAGATGTGAAAGCATCACTGGTCTGGCTGAATCAGTCTCCACATTACCAGTCAAGGAACACTGATCAGAAAGTGAATATGTGACTGCATATTCCTTCATTGGCTTTTTATAGAGCAGAAAATCTAATTTTTAGCCTTACAGGCTGAAATGTAGGGGAACTAACAGGCTGATCATTCATCAGTAGCCTTCAGTATAGACTTTCTTTTATCTAGTACGTTACTTCTCAGTGTGCAATCCCAGACCAGCAGCATCAGTGTCATATGGGTAATGTGGACCTTGGTAGAAGTGTAGTAAATTCTAGAACCCATTCCCAGATCTACTGAATCAGAGACACTCGAAGGTGGAGCCAGAAGTCTGGATTTAACCAAGACCTTCAGTGGTTCTGAAATTTGCTCGAGTTTGAGAAACATGAATCTAACATATTAATAGTGAATTTTAGCAATGTATGAAGTTGGACAGATTCTACTTCTGTTTCATACCAAACTGAATTTATGACCCTACAATGAGGTATAGTTTCTCTCCTACAAACCTTTTTCTTGGTGAGTGTGAGGTGATACCCATCTCCAAATGCCTCCTTGAGATAAAACGGTGACCCGCAGCAGCGCAGCCCTCCTTGCTCCAGGAAGGCAATGCGGTCACTCAGCACTTCAGCCTCATCCAAGTGGTGTGTCGACAGAATGATTGTTCTGGCTTGAAAACACAGAGAACAACCCAAAATGAAAAATGAAGCTACAGTTGCCAAGATATACTGAGTTAAAATAAGTAAATCCTGTGATTTATGGAGAGTCACATTTTATGAGCTAACTGAAACACTGACCAGAGGGGCTTCCAAAATGATCGAAGAGAAATTCAGAAGGGGTGTTCCTAAATACCTGAGGCAGGTTGCGGGGGGTGTTCTTGTAAGTTGACAGCAAATATGCTCTAAGGCTAACTGTCCATACTCTGTAGTGGGAGCTGCTGCTGCTAAGTCACTTCAGTCATGTCCGACTTCTGTTAATCCCTTATTCTGTTCCCTTGGCTTCACTTCCATTCTCTCTCTCTGTCTCTCTCTCTCTCTCTCTCTCCCCCTCCCTCCTTTTCTTCACTATGAAAAAGCCATAATTTTAAAGACTTTTTGAAAATTTCTCTCTGATTAATCCACTCCACTCTGATTGCTCCTTTGCCTCACATCCTGCTAGCACTTATTTAGTCTGTTTTCAGTTTATTTTCGTTTGTGTATGTTTGGTATCTCTAATTAGATTCTAAGCTCCTCTAGGCAGAATTTGGAACTTCTGTTGGATTTGCACACTCTCACAAAGGTCAGTTAAGTGCTCAGTTCACAGTGGGCTCTACATAATTATACACTAATTGATCCAGAAATTTAGCTAGGAGAAGACAAGACCTGGGAAAAGGAAGAGCACACCTTAGATGTTTAACAGAGATTATAAACAGAAAAGACTTCAACTTGTGTGCTTGCATCCCAGAGGGCAAAACTATAACTGCTGGCTGGAGAAGTTATAAGAAAGTACTCATACCAGTTTTGTTCTTGGATATAACATCCCATATACTTCGCCGAGAACATGGGTCAACGCCAGTGGATGGTTCATCCAGAATTACCACCCTTGATCCTCCGATGAGAGCTATTGATATGGATAACTTCCTCTTCATTCCTCCTGACAGTGTTCCAACTCTCTTATGACGATGGCTATATAGTCCAGTATCTTTTAAAGTCCTTCAGAAATGATGGGCAGTGGTTATGTTTTACAGAGTATTTGAATTTTGGAAAAATACAAAAAGCACCCTAAATAAGAGGTATTCATTAAACAACTATTATGTGCTCAGCAAGGTAAACTATTGAGGATTCACGACATAGTTTTCTGTTGTTTATCATCTAGTTGGAGGTATAAAATTAATACTAAGAAAACACCATAAGGACTATATGGTTCATTATTTTATTCATTCATTTGACAAGTATTTATATAGAGAGTCCCTGCCTGTTTTCTGCCAGACTGTGTTTTAGGTGCTGTGGAACAGCATCGAGCAGATAATGTTCCTAACCCATGAGGAGATGATGATATAGTATAGTTGTGTATCAGGAGTAATGCAGGGGAAATTCAGTTGATAAACATATTCCCAAGAAGATTATAATTTTCTATTTTATAAGTGTAATAAAAAAACAAATAACACCGGGTATATGAGATGAGTGCCTGGCGTGTGCTATTTTAGGCATCTGTTTTACACATGGTGGCTCCCTCAGAGAAGGTGATGTTTGAGCAGGACCAGAGGGGTGGAGTAAGTCTAAGGGCTGTCTGGAAAACGCTGCTCTATGTAGTGGGAACATGGGCAGCCCGGAGGCAGGAGCAGGCCCAGCATAACTGAGCGTGCACCTGGGCGAGCATGCCTGGAGCAGAGTGAATGTGGAAGAAGCAGAAGGAAATAAAAGCAAAACCGAGATTGAGGGCAGGTCAGGAAGAGTCTCACAGGCCTCGATAAGGACATTCCTGAGTTTCACTCTGAATGTGGTGAGAAACCATTAGAGGGCTTTGACAGAGGAGTGACATGGTCTAATCTGTAGTTTAAAAAGGTCACCCTGACTGTTCTTTGAAGAATAGACTGTACAAGGGAATGTAGAAGCCAGGGGTCCAGTTAAGACTTGTATGGTGGCCATGGAGATTGGAAGCAGAGGAATGGGGGCAATACAAGACCAGAAACGAAGGCAGCTATTTCCAGGGTAATAACTGGCTGCTGAGGAGAATGTATACAATTCTCATAGGCCCTTATACAAAACCCATAGGCCCTTAAATGTACACAATAGCAGAAAAGTAGAAAAACTGAAAACAATTGTTTCCTGAGAAACTGTTTCCTACTGGTGTTATTATTGTAACTTGACTTCTTTCTGAGAGAAGTTAACCAGCACATGTTCTCATTCCTGTCATATCTGACCTTTTCACTTCTTCATGCAGCTGCTTTTTAGTCCAGTGAGGAACTTTAATGGAGCCGTAGAGGAGAAGGTGCTCCTTGGTGGTGAGGTAACTGAACAAGACATCATGCTGCATGCAGACGCCCATGTTCTTCCGCACAACGTGCAGATCTGTTCTGATATCTTTTCCGTAAACAAAGATGGTACCTGCCGAGGCCCCAAACAGTCCAGTCAACATGGAGCTGGAAATGAAGAAACCATAAGTTAGGTGTGAACCAAAACTTTGATCTAGGTTTTTGGACTAAATATATCTCAGCTGTTAGCAAAAAATGTTACGGTGTATCTTCCCAGGGCAGGTCAAGCTATGAAGTAAAATCGGATTAATTGGGAGTAAAAATTAAAATTGCTTTTAAGCTCCCAATACTTTAGTGTTACAGAAGCACATGTGATGATGATGGTGGTCGTGGTGGCAATAATGACAGAAAGGGTTGGGCTTTCTAATTGCAAATGCACTCCCGTCTTCAGCAAGCTCCCACACATCCCTGGCATCAGGTAGTTCCCATAGGCCATTAAGCCTCAAATTTCTATTTCCCACGTGAACTTTGGTCATCTTCAGTCCCCCACTCTACCCTGTGACTTGAATATTCTCACCTACAGAACTCCTCATCGTACTTCAGATGGTCAGTAAACTGGGCAGTTATTTAATATCCATCTTCTCCACTAAAATGTAAGCCCCATGAAGTCAAGGAAAGGACTTTTTTTTTTTTTTTTTGTACCACTCTTACCATCTAACTAGTGTCTTACACATAACAGATCTTAAAGGACTATTGTGGATTAAATAGGGAATCAATACAATGTGTGATTCTTCCCATAAAAATGCATTAAAATCAAATAACGTATTTCTTTATACATTCCTTATACTCAGAAAACTACAATGGGGACTTTTTCAGCTAAAATTATAGCCTCTTCAAAATCCTTCTCCATTCCTTTTCTTTATTGTCCTCTTATTGCTTATTAGAAATCTTAATTTTAAGCACTATACTCTCAGTATGGCAACCCACTCCAGCATTTTTGCCTGGAGAATCCTCATGGATAGAAGAGCTTGGTGGGCTACAATCCATAGGATCACAAAGTCGGACACCACTGAAGAGATTTAGCACAAACACAGTACATTCTCACTAGAAAGCCAACTCTGCATTGAAACAGGTCGTATAAATGAGAGCAGCTTCATGTTTGCTCCTTTCATAACTCTCTTTTGTCCCCTTTTAATTACTGAAAAATATGTTTTGGCACTCACTGAGCTTACTCATGATGACAGTAAACAGCATATCTGAAAATGGATACTTTTTCCCAAATAAGACAAGAACACCAGCAGCATCTTACAGCTCACTCCAAGCAAAGCCTAGTGGAGCACTGGAGGTAAGTCACAGAAACAATTTCAAAACAATGTCACTTTTAAAACCATTCAAATCTTTTCTCCATCAGGACACAGGAAAATGCTAGTTAAGTGAAGAGAGAGGAAGAACAGCCCATGTACTGTTTGTGAACTTTTGATCTATATCTGATAGCTAGTGATTCTTTTCTTTTTTCTTTCTTTCATGAATCCAGGCAAAGGATCCATTTAATAGAACAGATGGGGCTGAGTGTGTTTATACCAAGATTTGTGAATCCAAACTGGTATACAGGCCAGGGTAAAAATGCAAATAAGTGAAACAGACTGACTGTATGAGGCAGTAAAGTTGGTGGGGAGCAGGGATGAAGAACAGTCATTAAACCCGCTTTAAGAACAGTCACTAATAAGTCCAAAACAATTGTCTCTATCTAAGCCTGTAGGTCCAATGTTTCCAAAACTTTCTAATATTTAAGAGATGACAGGAATGTTTATTTTTATCTGAAAACTCTCCTATTTTTATTTGAAAACTGGCACAGGAATAAAATATTTTGAGAAGTAATAGTGGGCCAATATTAGGTAGACCAAAATGAACCTATCTGGTGGGTCTGATCCAGACTTCGAGCTCACAGGCTTAAACTTGCTTCTACAGTAAGCAAGTTGAGGTCCATCTGGGAGCTTTAACAACTCTATTTTTATGAAAGAATTGGGGAAATATTAAGTAATATGCTTCCATGACACCTAAGTATTGAAAAGTAACATACATGGTGGTAGTCTTCCCGGCTCCATTGGGCCCCAGCAATGAAGTAATATGACCTTCATAGAAGTTCAGATTGAGGTTATCAACAGCAATTTTTGAGCCATAGATCTTTGTGACCCCATGCAGAGCAACCCCAACTGTGAGATCTTTAGGTTCAGGCTCAATGTTGGAGGAAAATTTGTATTCAGGACCTGGAGAGAAATCAAGAGAAGAGTTGTAAGCTTACAAGGAAAGAAAATGCAGCTAGATTTAGACTTTTCCTTAATTAAAAACCAAAGACTATAGACACAAGCCTCAAAGTAAAAAAATAATTCCAGATATAAATGGTCTATTATAGTCTTCCACCTTCTCACTTGTTTTAAAAATGAATGAGAGTGTTGGAACCACACTCTAAGGTTTATATTACCTGTCTCTGTCAGAAAAAGAAGTTTCAGAATATAGTATCATAATACTGAATTCTCCTTTATTCAAATCAAAGATCTCAAAAATTCAAAATACAAGTTTAAGGCTTGGTCTTCCAACTGAACAGGGTGATACTTATGTATAGAATAAATGTCTATACTTGGTGGACAATGCTTACTCAGATCTGTGGTTGTAGAATCAGTTCATTAATTACTCTCTACATTTCCTTCATGCATCACAAAAGAACTAGTTATATGGCTCATCCTTACTTTATAAAACTGACACTGCTCACCCAATGTCAGGAAGTCACAAGCCTTAAATTGTTTGTTCTTTGTTGGTGATGGGTTATGCTAAATTATCCATACTTGTTACTTGGTTACTCCTTATGACTAGTGACAGATGGCTGGAGTGAGGGGTGCAGACTGTGGCCAAGGAACAAAATTTTTCTCTGTGTGGATCTAACTGGACCACAAAGGGATCTGCAATCTTGGCCTAATTAGCACCATATGCTAACCAACTGAGTTAATGAGCCCAGAAAAGGCCACGATTTAATCTCCCTAAGAGTCCAAACACATATGTGTAGACATATTCATCCATGACTAAAAGGATGATAATTTTGCCATTTAGAAAAACATAATTAAAATCACTAGTCATGTAAATTTTACATCACTTCTCTCATAATAATGCATGTTGTTGACCTACTTGTCTTACTGGCAGATGGGTTGGTGTTCTGCATCATGATATTAGTAAACATAAGCCCATTGCTTTTCTCATGATTCACTTCTGCACATCCCAATCGTTCTTTCCAATAGGAAGGAAGGAATGGAAAATACCACGGAGCTGCCATACCATATGTACCTGTAACAAAAATGTATTAGGAAAAGTAGTTTTAAATCGATTGTTAACATTAAGCATCAGAAGTTAAATAACAGTATTTACTATGTAGTATTTAGGAAATATTTTCATTTTTTTGATACTATATAAAACTAAAGTTGTCTCAGTTTCCAAAGTAAAGTAAAAAAGAAAGCCAGTTTTTAATTCTTTCCTTTATAAACAGCTTCAGTGGTACAGTTATACACTATAAAATTTAATCATTGTAAATGCAGAGTGTGATGATTTCTAGTAAATAAAGTTTTGCAACCAGAACAACAATCCCCAGATTCCAATAACTCCAAAAAGTTATCTTATGTGCTTTGCAAATAATCCCTGGTTTCAACCCAAGTCAGAAGCAATCACTGATCTGCTTTGTCTCCACATTTTTCTCTTTTACAGAAATTTTATATAACTGGAATAGAGTAACAATCTTTCATTTATTCATAGAATCAAAAATGTGCAAATATAAATAAGACTTAATGGGAAAACTTATGAGCATGTTGAAGTTTTAACCATTTGAGACCTTGGAGGGGAAACCCACTAGTCTTATTCCATTAAATTTGATAAATTTTCCTTAAAATTAGGAGCCTGATTTTTGCCTTTTATAATATCTCATACTCCCATTTGGAAAGACTGGACTCCATGCTTCTTAATTCATTCTATCCTTTAAAGGAATATGAGAGGAAAAAATTCAACAGTGCATTATCTCAGGCTGGAAAATTTTGGTTAGTTTTGGGATGGAAGTATTTTTGGAGATGATATTTGGCAAATAAAATATTAGAAAATATATATTAGCAGTTTTATAATGATAACAATCATGAAAAGCATGTATGTGTAGGAAGAATGATCATACCTGGGAAAACGTTCCGGACATACCAAGCAATAAGGAAATAAATGAAAGAGTCAGCGAGGATTAGACAGCACAGCCAGCCAAATGAAGTGGTGTCATCCTGAACTGGGGAACTGTACATATTTTCCCACTGAAGACCTAAGTGAACACATACATTTATTTTTCTGTGATACATTCTGTAGGTGTGAAAGATAAAATCCAGTTGAAAAGAAAGTGAACCTACCGATGCCTTGCTCCTCGTAGCGTGCAATGTACTGACCTGCATAACTGAAAGCTGTTGGAGACAGCAGGCTCTGTGAATAGAATCAACCAGAATGATAGTTCTTGTAGGTTTCATACATTTCACCCAGAGAGGTCTTAACCTACTTCAAACTTTGGGCCCTTCTATAGGTAAAACTGACACTAACTCTCGATCATATTTAAAAGCACAGAGGTCTCTTACCAAGCGCACTACAATTTTGGAGGAAAAGGGGAGGCAATCGCAGAAAACAAAAGAAGGAAAATTATAACTTGGAAAATATTTGTCAAAAATCCAAAATACATATCTAAACTTACTAAATGTTGTTCAGCAATTTACAAAATTGGTAATTATAGAGTAGTGCAATGTTAAGATTAACATCAAATGAAAGGTTAGGGGCCAGAAGATGTTTTTACTTCATAGATTGTCTTCAAGTAATAGAAGTTTTATGCATGAAAATATATTAAAATATCAGTTGAGTACTTATAATGCAACAAATAAAAATTTAAATGTTGTTTAAATACAAGGCGGCCAATGTCAAATGAAAGTTATTTATCCCTATTTCCACAAACAACAAAGTTCTAATACGAGCCTCAGTCAATGGTGAACTTTACTGCTGCTTTCCACATTTCAATATCAGTGAACTTAATGCTTTCATTAAAGTTCTTAAATTAATTTGGTACTTTGAATTGAAAAAGCAGAAAAGAATTCAAAATTGATTCTATGCTACCAGCACATTTGTATTCATGCCTGTAGGTTACATGTCATAAAAACCACAAGAATTAGTCATATATGAGAACAATGCCAGTAATAGAGGTTCTAAGATATTTATGGAACTGGGCCAGAGATAAGTCAGAATTCTTGATGATCTTCAAAACATGATATATTACATTTTAACTGCTCTTTCTTACAGCATCATCTATTATGATTTTATAAACAGTGGAGGAAAAGTTTTCTTTTCATAGTCTTATGCTTGTATGGTAGACAATGATTAGGACAGTTACGCATATTTTGTAATTACTGCACTTGTACATTTAGAGAGTCTAAACACACGCACAAAAGTTCATTCCTTTCATACCCTGGCCATTCAGTTGTGACAGCTGACTTACCATGAATACTTTTATTACATAGCTCAACTCATTTTCAACTGTAATCAGAACAATAAATGGAAAAAAGGCAATGATGTAAATGAGGCTTCCGATCAGAGCTGCAATGTTGGTGCTGTTGAAGAAGGCACTGATCAGATAGCTCATGGCGATAACCGAGAAGCTGTAGTCCGAAAAATACAGGAACAAAATGAACCCATTTGTTTTAGGAAGAATATTGCCAAACTTGAGTATGATGATGAGGATGCCGATGGTAATCAGTAAAAATGCAACACTCTCTATGAGCCAGGCGAAAAAGTGGCTGCAGGAGTTCACTCCCATCATCTTCATGTACTGTAAAAACGAAAACATGTTAGTCTCTTCTTAAGCTAATATATTCTCAGATGACAGTTATTCCTGTACCATTCCAAAATGTCCATGAGACTCTTGAAACACGTGAAACTAGGCATTTTAACGATGTTTCTCGGTATAGCATTTGTCCACGCTCACTATATGACATTAACGTGGCTATTTATTTCAGTCCATCTTAGATTGTAGCTCCCAGGCTGCCCCAATGTAATGAATGATTTGGATGGTGAGGTTTGTTTTATTTTTTGACAAGCTCATTTTATAACTGGTATCTAAGTGATGTTTCCAGATTAAACGAATTGAGAATAGACACAAAAATTTGTTATCCCCTGCAGAATTTTACAACATGAATTTGATATGTGTGCAGGTAAGAATATTTCAAGTTGGTGAAAACTCATAATTTATTTAAAATTCAATGTATGGATTGAGATAATAAAACTCCATTATTTTCAACTAAACATTAATGAAAAATGCAATAATTATTCATATTCCTATAAGAAATAAAGTAGACCAGATTCCTAAGATGTTAAACTATGCAAACTTTGAAGAAGACTTTCTGCATTTTGGCATAATTTCCCTATCCTTAAAATCACTAACAATCTAGGTCAGGTTTGTTATCTTTGTTTTCCAAAAAAATTATAAAAGTCCATGCACCCAAAATGAACACATGCATCTCAGATAATCTACACCTCTCTCTCAACTGATATTATGTATTATTTCAGTGGTATCCTTAGTGGTCAAGGCATTCCATCAAGGTGGAAAGACAGACCAACATGAGGTGTTTTTGCGTTAACTCAAAAGGATTCTGAATGATCTGAAGCCCCCAGGACCTTGGGTGTTTTGAATCAGTGACTTGAGTTTGTACACGGTTTCTAGTTGTAACAACTCTTGATTAATAGTAAGTTTATGAATCTAATATTCCATCTTAAAAAGAACAAAATAAGTGTTCCACTAACAGCTTTGTAATCCACTATTTTTTTTTTTTTTTGAAAAATCAAGGATGTACAATGTCTTCCCCTTTAAATCTAACTTGTCTAGGAAAAAAAATAGGGAATGCGCCAAATCTTTTACTATACAAGCAAAATACGATTTTTACTTTCTGCCTTTGCAATTTATCACGTTTTGATAACTCTGTTGCTCCAGTTGTTACCATGGAAACAGCTACCTGACTGCCACTAGTCTAAGCTGTGGGCCTTAAGCGAATCATCACTAAGGAAGTCCCGTGACTTCTCTTAACTTTACCCTTTTCCTCACCCTCTTCTCTCCCTCCTACTCCTTTCCTCCCAGACCCTGCACACTTTACAGTAAAGATTCAACCTATGTTTCTATAGGAATAGATGTGTGTGTCAAAGTAAAAAAAAAAAAAAAAATCAGCATGGAGTGAAGATTCACTATGGAAGGTTTTATCCAATTGCTATGTATCTATCATTGAAAAGAAAGTTAGATTTTGGTGTGAAAGAGACCTCATAGATCTTATTTTAGCAATTTCCCTGTATCCCACCCAATTTGCAAAATTACTGAGTCATGTTTGATGCCTTCATTTCAGAGATACCAATTCTTTTTTGTATTTTGGCCTTTCCCATTATTTGTATTTTGATGTTTTAAATGTTTTTAATGTTATTTGAATATAATTATATGGGAAGTTATAGAACCCATGTAACTATCTGAAAGCTGATATTCACCACTTAATTTCATTTGTCCTATACAAAAATTTTCTCCTCCACCCAACAGCAATGTATGTCAGGAAGAGGCAGTATCACTATATTTTACAAAGTGGATATGAAGTATCCAGAATGCTATCAAGGACATGAAATAGAGCTGACTTCATGTTTATAAATGTGTTTTCCTTCCCTGACTGTAGATAGCTTCAGTATAAAACATTTATATATCTAGAAAATTCTCCATTCATAGCCTTGTTAAAAATAATTTAGCAAACCCAAAGAGCAGGCATGAAGGTGTTTATCATAGTAATTTGGAAGTTTTCAAGGCTCAAGATCAGATTTCTATTCCCAAGAATTGGTAAAAGTTGGAGACTGATCATTGCTTTTTATCAAAACAGAACAGATTAGATGCCTCCAACAGTGTTTACTACTTAGCACTCTAGCATCAAACTTCAGAGTTAAACTTCAGGATTTTATGCCATGAGAAGAACAGCTGTTATACATAAAGAAAAAAGCAATGAGTGCATGTAGGTCATCCATAAATTATCCAGACTCGCTGCCAACTTTGTGATCATCAACAAGACCAAGCTTGCTAATGGAAGGTGGCCCACAGAGGACGACGGGCTGTGCTGTCTTGGGTGTCGTTGGAGTCTCCTCAGAGTGACAGATGCAAGTGCCAGCTTGTAATCAAACAGCCACTTGTCTCAAGTCTCCCAAACCTGCTGGAGCAATTCATCAATATCTGATAACCTGTGGCTCAGGAAAACCCCTCTGCACAGTGATCAAACTGTGCTCCAGTTCTCAGCAGGAAATAATGAGAAGAAAGAGATTCTGTGAGATTTTAGACAAATGAGTCATCACATTCAAAAGAAGCTTATGCACAGGGACTGACATTAAATACTGTCAAGAAAAGAAATCATAAATATACATATATTTACTTGACAGCAAGTTTTCATTCAACAAGAATGTCAAGAACTGGTTAATAATATTTTTGTACTTCAAATTTTATATTCTCTTAAGATATTTATGTTATTGTTTTTAGTAGGATATAAAGGATATTGTGATCATTACTTGGAATATTCCATATTCTTACTAGTAGGATATATACCAATAAGACATAAAAAGGAGTAAACTGGTATTCAAAAAAAGGAGACAAAATTGCCTCAAGTGAAGTACCACAGAACTACAGACTTTTGCATAATATTTGGCAATCATTCTGCAGACTATAGATATTTTAGGATACCTGTCTGAATTGAGAGACAGAACTCCAAAATTTTGTCTCAAACTGAATATAAACAATGAAATCCCCATAAATGACTTATTTTAGACCAAATAGATGAAAATAACCATAAAACCAAGAACACAGTGTGAAAAACAACTCTTCTGTGTAATATAAAGTCAGCCTTTGTATAGTTTTATATTTTAATTTTTAAAAGCAAGAAATGCAGAATAAAGCTCAACTGAAGGGCATTTTGAAATATTTTTCTAACTATATGATTAATTTTATCAGTAAACTTATTGGGCATTAGTATTTGTACTAAGTCTCTTTAACAAGTTAAAGGAATTTACTAGAATCATACCATAATGAGGTCAAAGATGAATGCCTTCATTGAATTAGCAACTGACTTGATTTCTCTGTCTAAATGTGAGAACAATTACAGAAGGAAAAAAGATGTTTTGTTTTGTTTTCTACTTTTTTATTCAATTGGAATGAGAAGGAAGTAAAGAAGGGGCAGCTTTAGATCTTAGTGAATATTAAAATGATAATATTAAGATCTTGAGTTGCTGGTAATCTAAGAGATTGTCCACCATTATCTTCAAAAGTCCTAAGTAGTCTATGCTACTAAAAAAAAATTGGGAGAGGGAAAGTAGCTACGATATGGAAAAGGACTAGTCAGAAGTGCTAAAGAACTGTTAACATATCTTGATTGTCCTCACCACATAAAAGAACAGATAACTACATGATGTGAATAGAGATATAACATAATTCTAGGGTGTTAAATATTACTGCAAAACATAAATGTATCAAATCAGCAATTTGTACACCTTAAATTTGCATAATGTAATACATCAATTTTCAGTAAAAAATAAATAGAATAAAATAAGCTCTTATTAAAAAAAAAAAAGTTTAGCATGGCAAAGTTCAAGAAATGGCATGCCTTGTAATTATCATTAACCAAAAATTACTCTAACTAAATACAACACAGAGATAAACACACACACACAAACACACACTGTGTTGGGGTTAAAAAAAAGCCAGTCCAGATCCACCATTTCACTAATCTATAGTCTTTAGCAAGTCATCTCTCACTTTCTGGGCTCAGCTTTTTCATCTCGAAAAAGGAGGGGGCTAGTTTAGAACTGTCAGTGGTGGAAGGAGGTGAGCAGGTATATTAGGAATATTTTGCTTCCATTAATTCATCTCACAAATAGATAATATTCCTTTAAATTTAGGACACTGCTAATTTTAAGATGTGTCATTACTTTAACTGCCACCAAGAAAGAAAAATCGCTGCCAAATGAATTATGACACCCTATCAAATATATCTCAATTTCAGAAGCTTTAAAATATGAACAAAAAATCATTATCTTCGAATTGATAAAAAATGAATAATTGAATGCCTCTTCTGTTCTGGCAGTGAGAAAGTACATTCTGGAAATATAATGCTGAATAAAGTCTAGATGACATGACTCAAAGAGTTTAGGTATTGGGCACAAATGAATATGAACTGAAAGACTCAAATTCTGATGTCTGATTCCAAGTTCAATAATCTTCCACTATGTAACTTTGACTCCCAAGACTAGCTGGTTAAATTTTGAAAGTGGATGCCTGCAAAATGAAGACACAGAGCTACCAAACAGAAACTAGTTCACCATTAAAAATGCCTTTCATATCTTCTATTGAGAAAAACTCTTTATTGTGCTTTGATATTTTTCGGTGACATCCATAGATACATTCAGAGAGTTCTATTTTCAAGCCAAAATAACACAATATGCATGTATTATACACACACACATATAGAATAGACAGATACATAACACATGTATATACACATGTACATATATACTGCATTTCTAACATTTTAAGGTAGATATTTATTTTGCTGTAGAAAAGAACTCAGAGTCTATCACAGTTTTACACTTCAGAGATTTCCTTTAATTTGTAAAGATTCACTTCGGAGTACTAGGAATCAGACAGAAAAATATAAGGTACAAGCTTGCAACCAAAGTTATGGTTCAGGATGTGAATTTGAGCTTCTAAACTGGGGTTAAGAAAACATTGTACACAGTCCTGAAAATAACACAGCTCAAACAAGTTGATGAGACTTTTACTAAACTATAACTGAAATATAAAAACACGGCTGAAGGTTACCTTAGGAAGCATCAATATGCCAGAAAATTTAGAAAATTTAGAAAACTCAATAGTGGCCAACGGACTGGAAAATGTCAGTTTTCATTCCAATCTCGAAGAAAGGCAATGCCAAAGAATGCTCAAACTACTGCACAGTCGCACTCATCTCACATACTCATAAAGTAATGCTCAAAATTCTCCAAGCCAGGCTTCAACAATACATGAATCGTGAACTTCCAGATGTTCAAGCTGGTTTTAGAAAAGGCAGAGGAACCAGAGATCAAATTGCCAACATCTGCTGGATCATGGAAAAAGCAAGAGAGTTCCAGAAAAACATCCATTTCTGAATTATTGACTATGCCAAAGCCTTTGACTGTGTGGACCACAATAAACTGTGGAAAATTCTGAAAGAGATGGGAATACCAGACCACCTGACCTGCCTCTTGAGAAATCTGTATGCAGGTCAGGAAGCAACAGTTAGAACTGGACATGGAACAACAGACTGGTTCCAAATAGGAAAAGGAGTATGTCAATGCTGTATATTGTCACCGTGCTTATTTGACTTATATGCAGAGTACATCATGAGAAATGCTGGGCTGGAGGAAGCACAAGCTGAAATCAAGATAGCTGGGAGAGATATCAGTAACCTGAGATATGCAGATGACACCACCTTTATGGCAGAAAGTGAAGAAGAACTAAAGAGCCTTTTGATGAAAGTGAAAGAGGAAAGTAAAAAAGTTGGCTTAAAGTTCAACATTTAGAAAACCAAAATCATGTCATCCAGTCTCATCCCTTCATGGCAAATAGATGGGGAAACAGTGGAAGCAGTGGCAGACTTTATTTTTTGGGGCTCCAAAATCACTGCAGATGGTGATTGCAGCCATGAAATAAAAAGACGCTTACTCCTTGGAAGGAAAGTTATGACCAACCTAGATAGCATATTAAAAAGCAGAGACATTACTTTGCCAACAGAAGTCCATCGAGTCAACATTATGGTTTTTCCAGTAGTCATGTATGGATGTGAGAGTTGGACTATAAAGAAAGCTGAGTGCCGAAGAATTGATGCTTTTGAATTGAGGTGTTGGAGAAGACTCTTGAGAGTCCCTTGGACTGCAAGGAGATCCAACCAGTCCAACCAAAAGGAGATGAGCCCTGAATTTTCATTGGAAGGACTGATGCTGAAGCTGAAATTCCAATACTTTGGCCACCTGATGCAAAGAGCTGACTCATTTGAAAAGACCCTGATGTTGTGAAAGATTAGAGAGAGGAGAAGGTGACGACAGAGGATGAGATGGTTGGATCGCATCACCAACTCAATGTATATGAGTTTGAGTGAACTCTAGGAGTTGGTGATGGACAAGGAGGCCTGACATGCTGCAGTCCATGGGGTCGCAAAGAGTTGGACACGACTGAGCAACTGAACTGAACTGAACTGAGGAAGTATAGGCTCAATCTCTAGGACAACCCTGTAAATCTGATGTCGAGCTAACAAAAACATGAAGCAGTGTTTTGTATTTTGTAAGGAGAAATAATCAATTGCCTAAAAGCCCTGGCAATGTAAATCTTAAAAGTACAAGGGCTAACAGGTTACTCTAATCTCATTATTTCAGATTGTCAGGCAGGCCTTGCAATAATTATTGTGCCCTGGTTTTGAAACATTTCCCCTATCTTTTCACTTCACTTCATGAATGTAAGAATGGGTTTATTATAGGATTAGCAGATAAAATAATTCTATTGCAATACAATCCAAAATTCACACAGTGCTGTTTCATAAATCCTAAAAAGAAGTAAGATATTTTGGATTTGGGGATAATGATGAAGAACATGCTCCAGAAGAGATCATGGTTTACATCCCAAGTCATGTCTTTCATTGTCATATTATTAACATAATCAGTAGCATAACATGAAATTCTTAGTCTCTATAAATCACAATTCAGTGAGAGAAAACTGAAGGAAACCAATGGCACCCCACTCCAGTACTCTTGCCTGGAGAATCCCATGGACGGAGGAGCCTGGTGGGCTGCAGTCCATGGGGTCGCTGAGTCGGACACGACTGAGCGACTTCACTTTCACTTCTCACTTTCATGCATTGGAGAAGGAAATGGCAACCCACTCCAGTGTTCTTGCCTGGAAAATCCCAGGGACGGGGGAGCCTGCTGGGCTGCCATCTATGGGGTTGCACAGAGTCGGACACAACTGACGCGACTTAGCAGCAGCAGCAGCAAGTATACTAGAATGAAAATTTGCTTTTTGGGAGCTGAAAAAAGACATATATCTTTGTCCATGTCCATGTCTATATCTATACCTATATCTATATCTGTATTTATGTCTATATATCTTCATTGGACTTAATTACTATGCCAACAGTTTTCCTGCGTTAGTAGTTATTTTTATTATTAGCATTTAAACTTCTTCTGTTAATGCCTAAGTCTTACGGGTAACTTCTTGGGCAAAAATTACTGTCAGAATTGTAAACTGTATTCAGATTTTATTCAGATTTTGGTTTTCAGATAAACTTATAAGACAAGTTCTATGCAATTTTTTGAGAAGACAAAATAGTGCCGTACCAGCTGTCTTAATGATTCATAAAATATTTTTCCATCTAATTCACCAGATATAGGTCAGGCTTTCTGAGTTTGCTCAGGTATTATGAAAATCATAGTCATTAATTATATATCCAAGTAGAACTTATTTGTAATTAGAGATTCTCAACATACCTCATGAAGCCGGAGGTCTTTCTCATAAACAAGCTTTTTTACAAATGCAGCTATAAATACAACCCAGGCAACCATGAGCACGATTGGAAGAGAGTAAGAGACACTGGTAAGGAAGCTGTAAGGAAAAACAAAAACAAAAATTCAGTGACCAAAATGAATGCCACATTTGCTGATTGTAATATACAAAGAACACACTCCCTCCTACACTGAAATTATTAATATGACTATTTTATTTATGAAGTGTGAAGCTGACTTAACAGTAGGTACATGATTTTCTTGCCATAATGCTACAAAAGTAAAACAGTTCTAGATTGTTAGATAAAATTGCCAAATTGTTTAAAGGGTGTTTAAGTATGTCCTGTTCAGGAAAATCGTTAATTCTATAGATATAACTACAAGGCTCTAAGGCTTTATGTCTAAACTAAATTCTTATGTAAAAGGCAGATTCAAAGTTAGATGATGATTGGTTTATCTAGCTAAAAGCTGTATTTTCTCAAATTACTGTATTTACTACTCTTCAGAAGCTCCAGTACTCTTGCCCGGAAAATCCCATGGACAGAGGAGCCTGGTAGGCTACAGTCCATGGGGTCGCTAAGAGTCCGACACAACTGAGTACTTCACTTTCACTTCTCACTTTCATGCATTGGAGAAGGAAATGGCGTCCCACTCCAGTGTTCTTGCCTGGAGAATCCCTGGGATGGCGGAGCCTGGTGGGCTACCGTCTACCGGGTCTCACAGAGTCAGAGACACGACTGAAGTGACTTAGCAGAAGCTCATAGTTATTAAACCAAATTTCCCAAAATGAAATAAAATAAAACTCAAATAATATTTAAAATGCAAAGAACTTGGATTCCTCAAACTAATGCTTTAGGGGATGTTTCATAAACAGTATAGAAATTTTTTTTTTTTTTTTTTCTGGTAATGTGCTAAACTAGCAGGTCATTGGAACACTTAATTGGACTGCAAATATATTCCTGAATTGTTGGCCCATGATACTTGAATGCTCAAATGAAGTGTTTATCAAAGTTGAACATACATCAGAATCACCTGAAGGGCTCATTAAAACAGATTTCTGGGCCCCACCCATAAGCTTCTGATTTATTATATCTGAGGTGGGGTGAGGAATTTGCATTTTAAACAATTTCCCAAGTAAAGCTGATGCTGCCAGTCCAGAAACTACACTCCAATAACAATTATTCTTACATTAGCCACTGACTATGGGCTAAGGCAAATAAATAGCTTTCAATGACAGAAACTCTAAATTGAGCTGTTTTACACCTTGGGCTCGTTCTTGCCTGGAGAATCCCAGGGACAGGGGAGCCTGGTGGGCTGCCGTCTCTGGGGTCGCACAGAATCGGACACGACTGAAGCGACCTAGCAGCAGCAGCAGCAGCCACTGACACTTTCACTTGCAGAAATGTCCCAAGGCCATTTTCTTTTTAATCTAAAAGACCAAGGAATTACCTTCAAGTTCCCCATGAAAAATGCAAATATTAATGGAACATGACATCACCATCGTTCAGTTTCACTTTAGCATCAGAAGTGCATCACCATCAGAGATATGAAGGATTTTTGGTGGGCGAGGAGTGAGGGTTGGGGCCATATCCAGTTTTTTTTAGTTCCTGGGGAATTGTCTGGCATGGGGAAAGCACTTAAAGAATACTTGCTGAATGAATTTTGTCTTGGATCAGATCCAGCCTTGATGCTGTTTCTGGCTTTAGAATTAGGCAAAGGACTTCATTCATTAATAACAACCCTCCACTAATGTTTCTTCAAGTGATTGTGTATTTTAGGTTTGATATAGTATGAAAGAGAAAATTCTGGTTTGTAACTTAAGGACCAGTGCAGTACCAGGTATTCAACTTTGGGCAATTTACTTGGATTTCAATTTTTTCTTCTGGAAAGTATGGCTGATAATATTTGCTCTCACCTTATGAGGTTGTTTGGTGTAACGAATGAACTAATATATGTGAAAGCCCTTTGTATGCAACAAAGAGTTTCTATGTGTACGTTGAGATGTTAGTTTGTACTCCCATGAAGAATGCAGAGTACAGCTACTTTACTCTCAAAAGACACATCCTGGTACCCACCATTCTAGGTACGAAAATTTACAAGGGGAAAAAAGTCAGCAGGAAAACAGACGAGGATTTTCATTTAATTGAACCCACAAGTCTTTACTTTTGATGCAAGCTGTTGCAAGTCACTCATGGTTCATGCGGTAAGGTCTGGACTGGCTGCTCAGAAGTGGCTGACCTTGACAGCAGGCTGATAGAATCCTCGCCTGTCAGGAAGACAGAATCCTGCCGTCCCGTATCACTATTGCACAAAGGGCTACATAAACTCATCTCCTCTAAGGCTCTTAAAGCAGCCGAAGGAGACAGAAGCATTGACAGAAACAGAAAAAAACAAAACAAACAAACAAAAAACAGACTCATCTGAATTGTATATAAACTCTATAACTGGGCTGAATAACAAGTACAATTTGTTTAAAGTAATATTCAGCCTCAAGCTTTTGTATAGGAGAATGAGCTTGAAAAACTTAGCCCTCCAACCTTATTGTCTCACTGTGGTCAGATATGGAGGAACCATCCAGTGCCCACCTGACTGGCAAATACTGTTCAAACTTGACATTCTAAAAGCAGGATCTTTACATTTTTTGTTCATTTAGAAAAAACATTTTAGAGAAAGATTCCTACCAAATACACAGTTTCAGATAGCATAATATTTATCTTAGAGAGTTGATCAATACTGTGTTTTATTAAACTTTTTCCTTAAAACTAACCCTGCACTCACAGATTTTTAATTAAATTTGAGAGTTGGAAGGGATTTTAAGATTATTTTGTTTAATACTCTCATTTGACTAGAGAAAAGTAAAACCAGTGGGTAACATCAAAATCATGCAGTAATGCACTCAGATCTGGAGTCCAGCTCCTAACTTTGGGGACAAAGTACTTGGAAGGATAAGGGTTATGATAAAGAAAACATGGATCATTTGGTAAGAACTTTAGCATCATTTGGGTAACAGTGAGCAGCTATAATGAGCTGGGCCCTATACTGTGAACCTTTCCCTGGATACAAGCATTTGACAAAGATTTGGTCAATACTATCCCTTCCACTTGATAGCATGTGAATGACTGAGAAGAAATGAATTCCAAAAAGAGTGGTTGATTATGTAAAATGCCTGCAAGTGCAGGGACTTACTTGTCTTTCATGTAGCAGGGATAAGGAATTGCTTGGACCTGAACTGCTATTTCCTGGGAGTTCCTTCCAGTCTGCAATTCAATGATTGCTCTTTCAATACTATCCTGTAAGTAGACAAAAGCCCTGCCATAGATCTGGTTGTGTGATGGAGAATTGTGTGGCCCTGGGGCCCAAATCTTGGCTCTAATGTTTCTTGTGGTCTGTGAGGTCTTGAGACTCATGCGGATGGTGTATTTTACAACTGGAGGAAGAGAGACGTTTTCAGAGTCATAGCTTCTGTGCCGGCTGCTATTAGGAGGAAGCTTAAAAATAACACCTAAAAATAAAACGGCAACATCAGAAAGGTTATTTTATGGTTGACATTATTCTTTGTTTGGGAGGTCCACATGGGGGCAGCCAAACAGGCAATTGAGTTAGTAATGTGACAGTAAGTTCAGACTTTTAATTTACAGAAAAGATTGTTAATTGAAAGTGACAATCTCAAAGATTCAATGCAGGAGTTTGAGAATATAATCACAAACTAAGTGGCCACATTAAATATTTCACTCTAAGCCACTTACTGAAATTAAACACACATATTGACTGATTATAAGGATGGACTCAACTTTACCCTGTAATATGTAATTCTTTTCAGCTTTAATTTTAACCATATCAACAAAATTACACATATTGAAGGCGTCTCAACCAAGATAGTTGGTTGACGACATGAAAGGTTCTTATTTCCAAGGACATCAAAGGGGACAGTGCCCTCGCCCCAGCCCTGACTACTTTTTTTTAGGTCTGGATGAAAGAAGTGACGGGAAGAATTTGGCCAATTTTAGTACAAAGAAAAGCTCAAATTCTAGTAGAATAACACTTACTTCCAAAGAGTTCATTGCTTTTGTAGAGTCTTTTAGCCTCTCTTTCCATTTTATCTACACTTTCTGCTGCCTGAATACGGTCATATAATACACAGGAGGAAATATTCACTGTCAGGGAAGATAGTATGCTAAGTTGATCAATGAGGTCAATGCTGTTCTCTAATTTCAGCCTTAGAATATCTAAAGAAGAAAAAAAAGACACAAAGCACATTATAATGTTGTTTCTAGTAGTAATGGGACAAAAATACTGATTTTTTTGGTAAGTATTAAACATTAAACTAGATTATAAATAATATAAACTTGCAGAATTTACTCTAAAAATGTCAGATACTCTATATCTGGGAAGATGTAGCCAGTTGTACAAACGCTTATTGAGAAGAATTTTGAATTAGTTATAGATACAGTAAACTCACATACGAAGAATGTATGCATGTGTGCTCAGTACAAGCTAATTCAAAAGCTAATTCTACTCTGCTACAATTTAATTAACCTAAGACTAAAGGTGAATAATTTTAAAATTATTCTACCTGAATTATTTAGGAAGAAAACTAAAAACTAGAGGTGAAAAGTTTGAATAAACAGAAATGCTTGCTTTGTTTGGGGAGTGTTGATGTAAGAATTTAAGCAACGAACGTCTATGCAGAGTGTGTGGAGCAAATAAAAAATATCATTTAATAAGTTATAATACAGAAGCACTTCTTAGCAGACTGTGACAATCTATGACACATAGTTACAACTTTCTGATATTGTTTGATTTAAAGTCTTCTGTGAATTATCTCTACTTATATCTGTATTAATCTAGATGATCAAGATTTTATTTCAGGTAATTACTCTGGAAGAAAAAGAATTTAATTGCTCTTCAATTTCATAAATCTTTATGAGGAAATCAACTGAGACAAAGGGTAAATATAAAATTGTAAGTTCATAAATCACTTGGCCAATTAAATTTTCGCTGACTTGATCATGAATACTGAGAAGGCTGTGAATGTCATAAATTCCTCTTTACAGAACCCATACATGTCTCTATCATCATCCAATAGAAGATTAAATTTCTCACAGAGGGCAGCTTCTTGAAGGACATCTCTCATTATAACTTAAAATGTTTTGCTTGATATAGATGTTTGTGGGGGGAGGGGTAAAACTGTGGTTGAATAGTGGCCTCCAGTGGCTACTGACAATCAACACACCTGCAAAGGATTCTTCAGAAATGCTGGTAGATGGAATCAAAAAGCTATAAAAAGTCAGTGGCCTCCAAATTCGAACAGTATAAAATCTTTGATATTAAATTAAATATACAATTATACAGATAGCAAGTCTCACTTATATGGTTATTTTAATCTTATTTTAAACTCTGAGACTCATCTCCTATATCTAAAGTTAGGAATGAAAAAAAGTATATAAGAACTTTGTAGTTTATCCCTGATATTTTGATCAAATGTTTCCTTACCCAAATGATACTTTTAGAGAATAAATCACTAATATCTTTATTTAATCAAACAAGGTTGATATCATAAAATACATACAATTATATATAATATAAATAGGCATAATTCCTCCCCACTGGTTTACAATTTAAACACTTAAGTCCCAGTAGTGCTGGAGAGGAGAAAGAGGGGCATTAGCTCTACTGCTGGCAAATTCTGATGTTTTCAATCCCTTCCTCTTACCCATGGTTGCATAGCAACCAGGAATCAGACACAGACTGAATTAGATATCTTGCATGCCTTAGGTTGAGGGTAGGAATGTGGTAGAGGGAATGCATAAGTTCAGACAGCTTTCTTTGATCCTCTTCTGCTTGTCCCTTTTAAATGATCATGAGAGGAGGACCTGACCTTGTACAGTGACTTAGGTTTATTTTCTTTTGAGTCTCCACATTGCTTTTGTTTTTCTCACTCTGTAACCTCTTCTGGTTACATTCTGAGTTAGTCAAAGCAGTACTAAGGCCAGTGGAGATAAAATTATAAATGTAGCAGAAATAAACCATTTCATCTTCTGCTTTTAAAGACTTGCTTTTCACCAAGTTACCCCCAAAAAGTGTCCTCTGGTAGAAATCTACCTGTGATTGAAGGACAAGCTGCATTTACACGGAATACATTGCATTATAGTTATTGAGACCAACCACACGAACTGGGTATCCAAATAATCATTACGTTTAACTGTGCAATTTACTAGGAGAAAGATGGATAGATATACTCAGGATTTTAAGATCTTATATGGGACAATGCTTTTCACATTTCTGACATGACAGGTAAATAAAGGTTTTTTTGAATCTGGACTCACCGAGTTCATCTATCTGTTTCAAAAGTTCAACAGCATCAAGTCCCACGGAGAATTTTACAAAAACTTGCACAAAGGGATTCCTTAGAGTATTCTAACAAACAATAATAGGGAGTCAGTTTCAAAGAACATGTTTAATCACTGTCTCTTTAATAACACCACAATGAAATGAGGTATCACTACTGGGCATTCTCAGTCCACCATCTTGTAAAGGGTCCCATACAAATCTTCGAGAAAGAAAGAGAAGGTTTGTGACTGCTAATTCTGAGTTTTTGCTCCTCTATAGACACAAATTTGTCACCATGTAGAAGTAGCCAGATATAACCATAATTAACCACATAGGGAAGCCATGTTTAACTGAAAACGCTTTTCCCCCATAGCTACTGTATCAATTGTTTTTAACATACGTTATAGAATTTTAACCGTTCACAATTGGACTTTGTTCAGTTGAAACAAACAAAAGAGGCTTTAAAAACGGTGGTGTCTATGTGGAATGTGATATCACAACTGATTTATATTCTAGTCCTGCTACTTCCTAGCTGTGAGGCTTTCAGCAAGCACTCAGCCTTTTCCAGCTTCAGGTTATTTTTCTGTAAAGTAGAATCTAACCAGATTAGTCAAATGTAAATTATTATGGTATTGTTTTATTCTATAATAAGTGCAGCTAGGTGAACACAGAAAAAATAAACTGATCATAAAACTTAAAATTACTCCATACTGATGGCAAAACTGAAATTTTTTTTTTTAAGTGTTTAAAATATAAAGACTCTTATAGCTATCTCCCAAATTAGGAGACATAACTTCTACTGCTGATGTTATCTACTAGGTAATACTTATTGAGTTCTTACTATGTGCTGGGTACTGTCTAACAGAATATACCTTGATTTTCTCACTTAGTTTTCCCTAATACCTAGACATAAGTACTATTACTATCCCAAGTTAATAGATGACAAGGCTAGGACTCAAGAAGCTATATAAATTCCTTAAGAATGTACAATTAATAAGGGCCAAAGGGAAAGTCGAAGAGAGAGACTTCAACTTGATTAAAGAAATGTTTATTCATCTTATGTATGAATTCATGACTTCGTTTTTATGTGAGCTGGGCTTAAGTTGTTTTCTTTTTAGAGGATAGTTCAGTACCACTTATTATTCTGTCCTTCTTACCAATATCTCATTTTGTTATCATGGAAGTAAATGATTAAGAATAATATGTATTAATATAGCATATATAATATAATTTGCTAAACATATAGCTCCTAAGGAACCTAAGTATAGTTGGCAGCATGAAGACAGATGGCTATCACACAACTATATACAATGATAACCCAAGTTCTTTAAAATCTAATTATTTACTAGGAATTTTCTCATTGTAGGAAATCTGAATCAGAGCATTACTAATAAACAAAGCACTATGTTAGTTCCAAGTCAAAGATGATCCATCAAATTATTTCCATTCTCTTACTGTTCCTGTTACAATCAGTCCTGTCTATGATATAGAATATTATTTTCAAACGCTTCCACACAATGTAATCTTCACAAGTCTGTGAAGCAGTTATCAACAGACCCATTTTAGAGTTTCATAAACTGTAAAAAGTATTTTAAGTCATTTGCCTATGATTTCACAATGGCAAAGCCAGGTCATGTACTAAAATCTTGAAATATCAAATTCTATACACATTTTCAGGAATAAATTTTCCTCAATAATTAAGAATAATAACTTATTTTGGTCTAGAACAGAATAAAGATACTCCCATTAGATGGTGATACTTTTATGAACATGGTCACAGAATTGAATGATGATCCATTTATGAACATGGTCACAGAATTTTCTTCTTACCAAATTACTGTACTTTGGAACTATTTTGCATAGATCATGTCCCTTGTTAATTCACTTCTTTAGCCAGCAAAACTTTCCTTAATGAAATAGTATGTGTGGGATTTTTATCTGTTCACTGAAAAAAAGTTTCAGGAGAAAAGAGCAATTTCTCCCTGAGGAAATACATGTGTCAATAAGGCATTGTTTATGTAGCCCTTATTATCTGAAACTCACTAAAAAAGGCCACTTGGAATGAACATTTGTGATTATCAGATGTAGGGAGTGGGTAGATGGGGAACTGGATGAAGGTGGTCAAAAGATACAAACTTTGAATTATAAGATACCAGGGATGCAATCTACAACATGATGACTATTAATTAATACTGCTGTACCACACATAGGAACGTTGCTAGAATAGATCCTAAGAGTTTTCATCACAAAGAGAAAATTGTTTTTTCCTTTATTTTTATTGTATGTACATGAGATGATAGGTGGTAACTAAATCTACTATGGTGATCATTTCGTAATGTGTGTGTGTGCGTTCAGTTGCTTCAGTTCAGTTCAGTCGTGCAGTCGTGTCCGACTCTTTGCGACCCCATGAACTGTAGCACGCCAGGCCTCCCTGTCTATCACCAACTGCCGGAGTCTACACAAACCCATGTCCATTGAGTCGGTGATGCCATCCAACCATCTCATCCTCTGTCGTCCCTTCCTCTTCCTGCCCTCAATCTTTCCCAGCATCAGGGTCTTTTCAAATGAGTCAGCTCTTCACATCAGGTGGCCAAAGTATTGGAGTTTCAGCTTCAACATCAGTCCTTCCAACGAACACCTAGGACTGATCTTGTTTAGGATGGACTGGTTTGATCTCCTTGCAGTCCAAGGGACTCTCAAGAGTCTTCTCCAATATCACAGTTCAAAAGCATCAATTCTTCAGTGCTCAGCTTTCTTTATAGTCCAACTCTCACATCCATACATGACCACTGGAAAAACCATAGCCTTGTCTAAATGGACCTTTGTTGGCAAAGTAATATCTCTGCTTTTTAATATGCTGTCTAGGTTGGTCATAACTTTTCTTCCAAGGAGTAAGTAAGTGTCTTTTAATTTCATGGCTGCAATCACCATCTGCAGTGATTTTAGAGCCCTAAAAAAGTGAAGTCTGACACTGTTTCCACTGTTTCCCTATCTATTTCCCAAGAAGTGATGGGTCCAGATGCCATGATCTTAGATTTCTGAATGTTGAGCTTTAAGCCAACTTTTTTACTCTCCTCTTTCACTTTCATCAAGAGGCTCTTTAGTTCTTCACTTTCTGCCATAAGGGTGGTGTCATCTGCATATCTGAGGTTATTGATATTTCTCCCAGAAATCTTGATTCCAGCTTGTGCTTCTTCCAGCCCAGCATTTCTCATGATGTACTCTGCATATAAGTTAAATAAGCAGGGTGACAATATACAGCCTTGATGTACTCCTTTTCCTATTTGGAACCAGTCTGTTGTTCCATATCCAGTTCTAACTGTTGCTTCCTGACCTGCATATAGGTTTCTCAAGAGGCAGATCAGGTGGTCTGGTATTCCCATCTTTTTCAGAATTTTCCACAGTTTATTGTGATCCATACAGTCCAAGTCTTTGACATAGGCAATAAAGCAGAAATAGATGTTTTTCCGGAACTCTCTTGCTTTTTTCCATGATCCAGCAGATGTTGGCAATTTGATCTCTGGTTCCTCTGCCTTTTCTAAAACCAGCTCAAACATCTGGAAATTCACGGGTCACGTATTGCTGAAGCCTGGCTTCATTCCAATCCCAAAGAAAGGCAACACCAAAGAATGCTCAGTTGCTTCAGGTGTGTCCACCTCATTGTGACCCCACTGACTCTAGCCCACCAGGCTCCTCTGTCTGTGAAATTTTCCAGGTAAGAACACTGGAGTGATTTGGCTTTTCCTACTCCAGGGGATCTTCCTGACCCAGAGATTGAACCTGTGTCTCGTTGTCTCCTGCATTGGCAGGTGGGCTCTTTACCATGAGCGCCACCTAGGAAGCCCAATCATTTCTATATATATCTCAAACCATCATGTTCTACACCTTAAACTGATACATTGATTATGTTAATTATTTCTCAGTAAAACTGTGGGGAGAAGGAGAAAACTGACATTTAATCAAGATAATATTGTGTTTAAGATCAGAGAAAGTAGGATATTTAAAAAATGGACATATTTAAAATCAGAACTACATTTAATAGAAAAGTGTGGGGAAGACATTTGATGAAAAGTTTATTTTAAATTATGGGCTTCCCTGGTAGCTCCTCTGGTGAAGAATCCACCTGTAATGCGGGAGTTCAGTTCAGTTTAGTCTCTCAGTCATGTTTGACTCTTTGCGACCCCACAGACTGCAGCACACCAGGCCTCAGGCCTCCCTGTCCATCACCAACTCCTGGAGTTTACTCAGACTCATGTCCACTGAGTCGGTGATGCCATCCTCTCAAACTCATGCCCACTGAGTCGGTGATGACATCCAACCATCTCATCCTCTGTCATCCCCTTCTCCTCCTGCCCTCAATCTTTCCCAGCATCAGAGTCTTTTCAAATGAGTCAGCTCTTCACATAAGGTGGCCAAAGTATTGGAGTTTCAGCTTCAGCATCAGTCCTTCCAATGAACATTTAGGACTGATTTTCTTTAGGATGGACTGGTTTGATCTCCTTGCAGTCCAAGGGACTCTCAAGAGTCTTCTCCAACACCACAGTTCAAAAGTGTCAATTCTTTGGTGCTCAGCAACGTGGACGGAGAAGGCGATGGTACCCCACTCCAGTAACTCTTGCCTAGAAAACCCCATGGACGGAGGAGCCTGATAAGCTGCAGTCCATGGGGTCACGAAGAGTGGGACACGACTGAGTGACTTCACGTTCACTTTTCACTTTCATGCATTGGAGAAGGAAATGGCAACCCACTCCAATGTTCTTGCCTGAAGAATCCCAGGGACGGGGGAGCCTGGTTGGCTGCTGTCTATGGGGTCGCACAGAGTCGGACTCAACTGAAGCGACTTAGCAGCAGCAGCAGCAACGCAGAAGACCTGGGTTCAATCCTTAGGTTGAGAAGATCCCCTAAAAAAGGGAACAGCTACCTACTCCAGTATTCTGGCCTAGAGAATTCCATGGACCATCCTAGGGGCTGCAAAGAGTCAGACACAACTGAATGACCTTCACTTCACTTCACTTATATTAATTGTGCTAAATATCTATTTAGAAATTAGTGTTATATTTCTAATAAAATTTAGGTTGCAATTGTAATTATGAGTAAAATGCAAGTGAAGTGGCTCAGTCGTGTCTGACTCTTTGCAACCCCATGGACTGTACCTACCACACTTCTCTGTCCATGGGATTTTCCAGGCAAGACTACTGGAGTGGGTTGCCATTTCCTTCTCCAGTGGATCTTCCCAACCCAGGGATCGAACCCAGGTCTCCCGCATTGTAGGCAGACGCTTTACCATCTGAGCCACCAGGGAAGTCCTTAATTATGACTAGTAGTCAAGATGGGTAAAACATCTTTTGGGTATAACTTTTTTTACCAAAATTGTATGACACAAATTCTTTGTTCTATGTTTAACTTTTTGAGCCATGATTATAAAGAAGGGCATTTTTGTTGTTGCTGTTGCAAAAATCTTCTAGGCTCCAAGGGCCTCTATCAATTCTTTGACTATCCAATCCATACTATTTTGAAGTTTCTAAGTTGTCACCATTCCTGAAAATGTTCTCTTCTCCCATTGATAATGGGTCTACCTCTGCTGCCTGATGTTTGGGCATACTAAGTCGCTTCAGTCATGTCTGACTCTCTGCAACCTTATGGACTGTAGCCTGCCAGGCTCCTCTGTACATGGGATTCTCCAGGCAAGAACACTGGAGTGGGTTGTCATGCCCTCCTCCAGGGCATCTTCCTGATTTAGTGATTGAACCCACATCTCTTATGGCTCCTGCATTGGCAAGTGGGTTCTTTATCACTAGCCTGATATTTAGCTGCCAATAGCTCTCTTGGTGATTGGAACATTTCCCAACACTACTTGCATCGTCTTCAGAGATTTCTGTATCTTTTATGAGAATTGAGATGATACTTTTTAACTTGTGTGTGTTGTATTTGAGGTGCTTTGTCAAATATTTCAACCAAAGAACTCCCTAAATTTAACATTCTTCTTCAGAATATCAGTACTTTAGGAATTCTGGTTTAGTTAAAATAGCAAAACATAACTTAGAGAAATAAAATAAGCATATTTTAAGTAGATTTTATGGCATTTTAGTTTTGGAAAATAGATTTGTATCACTAAGTGTGTGTCAGAATTAACTTGTAAAATGATTTATCTCTGAATTACATACAGAGAAACTGTGGTATAAGGTGAGGAAGGTTACAAACATGAATGACATATCTGTTATCCTGTCTCACACCTGCTGTCTGGAGGAGAGGCAATTTTAATCTGTTGAATGTGGATTCTACATTACTAACTGCCCATTCTCCTAATGAAGGTGATTCAAATCTCAACGAATTATAATCCATACGAAAGGGAATGACAGAACTGTCTCCCACCTGGAGCATTGGAATCGTCTGGTTTAACAGTTGGAAGGAATTCATGAAAAGCGGTGACTTATCCATCCACTCTTGAGATTTTTCTCTTAATTCTGCCAACTGCCTGAGGGTTACATTAGACTAAAAGACAAAGAAACAGAAATAAATCTGGCCCATTGGTATTTTTCCTGTATTTCTAAAAGGTATCTCAAGGTTGTTTTGTTATATAACTCTAAGAAACAGTTCTAAAAAGTAGAGTTAGTAAAACATTGTCAGAAATTTCCCACATGGTCAAAATTTTCTAAGTGGCAGCTTTTATAGGGTCAAGTTTACAAATAAAAATTCTGGAAATTTAAGGTTTACTTTATGTCCACTGAAAATGTATAGCTGAAAGGAAAGCACATCTTCTGGAATTCTCATAAGTTACCCACTTTTAGCAATGGTACATTTAACTTTACTACTAGAGAAACCTTCTAGTTCAAGGATATAAGAAGACGGATGCTTTCTTGTAATACTGGTGGAAAGGGATGTGTATAGCTTTTTCTGGAAAGCAATCTGATGACAGTCATTAAAATAGAATACAATATTTTTCAGTCCCTCAATCTTGAACATTCACCTCAGTGAAATAAAAATATCCCTGTGTCAAGTCATATACACAAAGTTTTGTTGCCACATTATTTACATGAACAACAACAACAAAAATAAACACTAGAAATAAAAAGAATGTCCAACAACTGAGAATTGACTGAGTATGAAAAAATGTTCAGTCTTCAAAAAGAATGAATAAACTATATCTACTGAATTGGAAGAATTTCCACAAGGTATTGCTGTGTGACTAAAGTAATATGTAGAAAAGCATTATAATGAAGCCTTATTTTAATAATGCAAACAATGACCATTCTGCATATGAATGCATCCAGAATAATAATATATAAAGGATTAGAGGAATGTACATAAATTATCAAAAGCCACATCTTTGAAAGTTAACATTCATTAGTTTACATGAAAGGAAGAGCAGGATCAAGCAAGGAGAAAAAGATGAGAGGCAAGCAAAACAGAAAAAACTACCTTTAGAAAATAAGCATGTAATGACTTCATTTGTGCAAAATTATGGAGAAGTGTGCAGCCAATAAAGCAAATAAGATATTAAAACACAAATAGTAAAAGCAAAGATCATTCCAGAAATCAGTGATGACTTCATGTCTATTTTTATATAGACCAATATTTACATAAACTATAGTTTAATGACCAAGTAATGATAAAGTATCATTTTTTTACCTTCACTCTTATCATTTTGAAAGCATCAAGTTTATAATTCAAATCACTAATGTCAAATTTAAGAATGAGAGGAAAAGGCTATTATGGTTATACTATGTAGTTGATAAGTATAGTTACTGTTAATAATGCTGTCTTTCTCAACATCTATCTTGTATATAATTATAGGATGTTAAATTGCATAACCAAATATGAAGCCTATATGAATTGCTATAATTTAGCAATTGCTTTTGTTCAAACTAGCTATATATACCCACTATTATTTTTTCTAGTGCCATTATTTTTACACACTTTGAAAGTTAGATGCCAGCTGTAGAAAAATTTCCTGCTTTGGGTGATAAATTGAAAAGTCTAAGGTCATGCTACAACTAACCTCATTCTCAAGTGTCAACATGGTTCATTTCTCTTCAAGGAGCTACTATCCAATCTACATCGTTACACATATACAGGGCAGAAGTTGAGAATTGTTAAGAGTTTCAGAAAGCCAAAGGTAAACAGTACGTAGGCTAGAAAAATATCTGAGCCAACTAGAGTAGATTTGGAAGCTGACTACTTTAAAAATCATCTTAAGACAGAAACTTCGAGTATTAATGGTCAAACCTTTTCCATTATCGCCTTTGTGACGGGGGTGTATGGTGCATACAAAATCCTTCCCAACAACATGGGTTTCAAGAAAGCCCAAATCACCAGTCCAGCAGGCATATTAATGATGTCCTTATAAAGGGAAAAGCAAAACGGTGCTGGAAAGAGAAAGCACAATAAAATCATTTAATATATATTTAAAATTTATTTATGGTAAATTGACAAAAATTATTGTTACAACACCCCAAAATACATGTCTTGTATGTCCTTTGCTAGCAACAAACACAAGGCATCTGGTATCAAAGTAAGAAAGCGTAGTAACACATCCTTTTTGGGTGTAAGTTTAATCTGACAAGAAAGTGCATAATAAGTGATGGCATTTTGCCAAGAGGAAAGGTTAGAAAGGTTGAAAACCACATTTCAGAATGTCTTCCGACAGATCTTCTTCACTTAATTTTACAAAATATACAAAATTCTGCTATTGCAACAGATACATAAGAGCTGTCCAATAAATGTTTGCTGGATGAATACAAAGATGTATAAATGTGTCAATCCAATTGCTCTACTAAACACCCCATATTGCTTGGAAGAACTCAGCTGATCATATTTCACATCTCAAAGCTTATAGATCAAATAAACAGCTTTGATGTGCCACTGAACATTTGTAGTTCTCCTACAGTCATGAAACTCTTTTATGTGTGAGACAAATTTCTAATTCTAAAAAGTTAAGAAAAAATACTGAGCAGATTTAAGGCATGTTATGGTATCATTCACTGGCAAGGTGTAGCGGTTAAGAAGCTAGACTTGGCGGCAGATTGCCTGGGTTTCAATCCTAGCTTTGTTTTTTCATGTTGGGCACTGTGGCCAGGTTACTCAATTACTTTGTGCCTCATTTCTCTTGCTAAGTTGCAGCTATAGTAACACCTACCTCATAGGGTTGTTGTGAAGAGTGAATGAGTTGATATGCTGAACATGCTTGATGTGTGGCAAGTGCTATATGAATGTTTTCTTTGGGAAAATTAATGCTTCATTTAAAATAAAATGCTAAGATTACAATGCACCATTTAAAAAAACAATTAAAAATGGGGAGAAGACCTATCATTTTTCCAAAAAGGAAATGCAGATGGCCAATAGGCACATGAAATGATGTTCAACATTGCTAATTAGGAGGGAAATGCAAATCAAATCTACAATGAGATATCACCTCACACCTGTAATGATGGCCATCATCAAAAAGAACACAAATAACAAATGATGGCAAGGATGTGGAGAAAAGGGAACCCTGGCACACTATTGGTGGGAATGTAAATTGTTACAGCCACTGTGGAAAACATTACGGAGTTTTTCTCAAGAAACTAAAAATAAAACTACTCTATGACTCAACACTTCTACTTCTGGGTATATACCCAAAATAATCAAAACACTACTTTAAAAAGATACATGCACCCCAATGTTCATAAAGACATTTTTTACATTTATCAAGATATGGATGCAACCTAAGTGTCCATCAACAGATGAATGGGTAAAGATGTGGTATATATATACACAATGGAATTTTAGTCATAAAAAAGAATGAAATTTTGCCATTTGCAATAACGTGGGTGGACTTGGAGGACATTATGCTAAGTGAAATGTCAGACAAAGACAAATACTGTACGTCATTTATATGTGAAAACCAAAAACCACAATAGTGAATATAACAAAAAAGAAACAGACTCACAGCTATAGAAAACAAAGTAGCGGTTACCAGTGGAGAAAGAGAAGGAAGAAGAGACAAGGTGGTGTAGGGTACAAAGAGGCACAGGCTACTATGTATAAAATAAGATACAAGGATTTATTGTACAACAGAAGGTATACAGCCAATTAAAAAAAGACTAAGATTTAGTAGACAATGTTAGGAGGTGATATTATCATGCTTATTTCGAAGTATACTCACTGGCATGTAAGGGAATTCCATACTTTGCAGCAATTTGCTCTTTACTTAATTTATGAGTTAGAAAGTCCTTAGTGTGATTGCCTTTCTGCCTCTGAGAAGAGGGCAGCAAGGCAACTAAATATTCAGTGGTAATTCCTTGGGAGCACAGTGCTTGGGAAATGGTACCAAATGATCCTTGGGGAGTGTTTATCCGGTTGTTTCTATACATTGCCTGTGAGATAAAAATACATGATTTATTAACATTATACGAGCTATAAATGCTATTTAAAACAATATGAAAAACCTGATAATGTCTGGAGAATTCTTTCAATTCCACAATTTCTTTAAAATAGTATCCCAAATGCAAATACAGAATGCTAAACTTCTGCAATTCAAGAGGCAAAAACTTTTGCCATAGTAAAAGAGTTTTTCTGTAAGTGACTTTGGACAATGTACTCTATCTGTAGTTGAATGTATTATAACTAATCTCAAAAGTTAAGCCCCACTCCCGTATTCTTGCCTGGAGAATCCCAGGGACAGAGGAGCCTGGTGGGCTACCGTCTATGGGGTCGCACAGAGTCGAATACAACTGAAGCAACTTAGCAGCAGCAGCAGCAAAAGTTAAAATGACAAAAGGAATTTTTCAGCACGAACATTACTGGGCGGCTTTTCTACCTGTGTTAGTGGAAAACTTCTGGGCAGATGCATTTGTTTCAGGGACCTCATTTTGTCTAGCAGCGGTCGCGTGCCAGAAGCCATCTGATTGAGGATCTCTTTTAGCCTTATGAAGAGTTCTATCATCTTTTCTATTGGCTTTTGATTTTCCCTAGGGAAAAATACCTAACAGGAACAAAAAAGAAAAGAAATTATTTTTTTGTGGAGAAACTGGAACCCTCCCACACTGTTGGTGAAAATATCAAAAGGTACAGTCACTTTGTAAAATATTTTGGAAGCTTACTAAATAAACATAAATTTACCATACAATCAACAATTTGATTCCTAGATATTTACCCAACAGAAATTTTAAAAATATGCCCACACAAAGATTTGTATGGGAATGGCTATGGCAGCATTATTTAGAATAGCCAACAAGTGGAAACAATTCAAATGAATGGATAAACAAAATGTATATCTGTAAACTGGAAAACTATTTGACAAAAGAAAGAAATTACACACTGACATGTTACAACATATATGAAACTCAAAACATTATACTAAGTGAAAAAGGCTAGATACAAAACCCACAAATTGTACAATTCAATTTAAATAAAATGTCTAAAAATGACAAATCTATGGAGACATAAAATAGATGAGGCGGTGCCTATGCTAGAGGTCAGAATAAGATAACTGTAAATGGACAGAAAGCTTCTTTTTGTGTTGAAAATTGTGTTTGGGATTGTTATAAAATTATATTGTGGTAACAGTTGCACAATTCTATAATTGGCTTAAAAAAACCCATTAAACTATACCTTTAAAGTGAGTGAATTTTATAATATTTAAATTATACCTCAATAAATTTGCCAAAATAAGTGATTTTAAAAGTCAGAAAGGCAAATGTCAATTCCATAATTCTTCATGTACACTATTATTCAAAAATCACAATTGCTCCTTAAAATCAGAAAAGCTCTGTCAAAAAGCCCACATGGTTTATCAGGCTTAATCATAATCCCAGAATGCATTTCTGTTGCAGGAAAAAAACACTGAAATTATTTTTTTAATGTACATTTTATTCTCTCATTCACTCATTTATTCAATAAACATTAATTGAGTGCCTGTTATGTTCCCAGCACTGGGTGAGGTGATGAGTATCAGTTCAGTTCAGTTCAGTTGTTCAGTCGTGTCCGACTCTTTGTGACCCCATGAATCGCAGCACGCCAGGCCTCCCTGTCCATCACCAACTCCCAGAGTTCACTCAGACTCATGTCCATCGAGTCAGTGATGCCATCCAGTCATCTCATCCTCTGTTGTCCCCTTCTCCTCCTTCCCCCAATCCCTCCCAGCATCAGAGTCTTTTCCAATGAGTCAACTCTTTGCATGAGGTGGCCAAAGTACTGGAGTTTCAGCTTTAGCATCATTCCTTCCGAAGAACACCCAAGACCCATCTCCTTTAGAATGGACTGGTTGGATCTCCTTGCAGTCCAAGGGACTGGTGATGGGTATAGTAGTGCCCAAACTGGCATCATCCTTTCACTCAGGGAGTTTTGTATTAATAGGAAGAACAGATATGAGATAAATCAATGAATAAAAGGCTGGGTAATATGAGGAGGTAGGGAGTTTAGCTGAGAAATCAAAATGAGTCTTTCCAAGATGACACCACAAAGGAGAGAATGAACAAACCATAGGAGGAATAAGGAGACATAGGTAGTAGAGGGGTAAAGATCTGTGAAGTTCCTTAAGAGGGAAAGCTGCTGACATGTCCAAGGGGGTCAAAGACCACTATTGTGAGCACAAGATTCAGTTGAAGAAATGTTACAAAGACAGAGCTGTCTCTATAACACAGCTATTAACTGCAATCAGATTCATTTTTTTCTTCCAGTTCTGCCAAAATTCTAGGCAGTCCTACATTGATTTGAAATAAATTGATTAATGATGAGAAATTTTTCATTATTTTTATTTGCAGTTCCTGAAAGAACTGGGAGAAGGCAATGGCACCCCACTCCAGTACTGTTGCCCGGAAAAACCAGGGTGGAGGAGCCTGGTAGGCTGCAGTCCATGGGGTCACACAGAGTCGGACACGACTGAAGTGACTTAGCAGCAGCAGCAGCAGCAGAAAGAACTAGGAATGGTCTTCTGCTTGTAAAATGCACGTATTTAATTACTAAACAAGAAATAGTTTGATGTGTGCACTGCAGAAACATTGTAAGATAAACATTAAAATTTTAGATGAAAAACTTAATAATTGCAGTTTTTCTGCATTTTAAGTCATATTCATGCTCAGTCATATCAAACTCTTTGTGATCCCCTAGGCTGTAGCAAACCAGGCTCCTCTGGCCATGGAATTTTCCAGGCAAGAATACTGGAGTGTGTTGTCATTTCCTACTCCAGGGTATCTTCCTGACCCAGGGTTTGAGACTGCATTTTTTGCTTCTCCTGCATTGGCAGGTGGATTCTTTACCACTGCATCACCTGGGAAGCCATACATCATAGTTTACGTAAAATAACTATTGTTTAGTTAATGAGTATTTGCTAAGTTCTTCTATGGGCCAGGCACTGTTTTTGGTATTTGAATATTAAATAGAATACGTAGTATGCTGGAGGTGCCCTAGAAAACGAATAGAGCGAGGAAAGGAGGTTTGACAGTGCTGTAGATGAGGTTGGTTGCATTTTAAATAGGACTCTCATGGTACCTTATTGAGGTCAATGTTGAATAAAGACACATAGTTCTGGAAATCACAGGAAGGACACCTCCTAGACTGGTTCCACCCAGCAGCCCTGGACCCAGGGAGTAGCCACATAGGAAATGGGATTTGAGAAACAAGGAGAGGATGTGCAGACTCTGGGGCCCCTGCAGGAATCGAGGGTTACTGGGATAAAATGAGGAGCCACGGGGAGGTGCTGAACAGAGGAATGACATAATCTGATTCAAGTTTTAAAAGAATTGCTCTTGCTGCTTAGGGAGTAGTACGGTGGGGTTGGAGTGGTGGAAACAGGCGTGGAGGCAAAGAGATCAGTTAGGAGGTCACTGCCAATGTAAACTAGGATAATGATGACCTGGAATAGGATTATTTACAACTAGTCCTAAAAAGTCATCTCCTTTGCTACAATGTTTCAATAACACAAGCCTGCTGTGTTGCTTCTGATTTTCTTTTACTTTAAAAAGAAAAACTTTTTTTTCAGTGTTTTTAATAACATGTAAACAATTTTAACCTAGTAGAGATTTGAGTGAATATAGGTATTTAATTTTCTTAACGTTTACATTTTTATTTCAGCTTTTTATTCACTAAGTATTTATAAAGCATCTATTTATTGCAAGATAGAGTTACTGATGACTTTACAGCTCTAATAATGACAATTTGTTTTGTTCTACTGGATAAATAATGATAGCTTCTATCTAAATCTAATGAAGGTAAGACAAAAAAAATTTTATAATACAAAAAAAAAATTCCTCAATTCTTTCACTTGAAAAAAAAAACTTTGTTCTAATCTTTATTTTTATCCTATCAAATTAATGCTTATTCACTTAAAAAAGTTATTGTAACATTTGTATTTCATTCTCTAGTGTATATTAAATTTAATTCCTGGTCTTGAATATACAAATTGAAAGTTAATAAGGCCATAAGATTAATTTCCTCATCTATTAAACATGCAAATTTGCAATATATGATCTCTAAGGTTCCACTTAGCTCTAAAATTAGGTTCAACTTAGCTCTAAAAGCTTTAATTCCAAAAGCTGCATAAATGGATTGCATTCCTTACAGTATCAGAGAGCATACAGGTATAATCAAATATTTTTATACTAAACAATAAATTTAAAAACATTTCATCCACAGTAACTTGCCTTGTATGTGAAGTTGTAAATGTCTAAGTAGTGCAGAAATGTAAGTCCAATGAGGTAAGATAGACGGGATCTCTCTGGAAGAGGCATGATGCAGAATTCCTTCATTGCATCTTCCAATTTGGGATTGGTCATATTTCCATCACAAGAATGCAACCAGAACACACTAGAAATAATCTGCAAATTGGAAGAAGAAAAATACTTTAGCTGTGAATCCTTTCAAGCCACCTGTCCATTTGGAGTTTTCTTATACTTTTAAACTTCATTTAAAAATAAGACAAAGTAGCCTTAAAAATCAAATAATTTTTTGTTTAAAACACTAATTGCTATCAATAGTCCTATAAGGAGTCCATGTGTGTTCAGTCACTCAGTCATGTCCAACTGTATGTGACCCCATGGACGGTAGCCCGCAGGCTCCTCTCTCAATGGAGTTTTCCAGGCAAGGATACTGGAGTGGATTGCTATTTCTTACTCCAGGGGATCTTCCCAACCCTGGGATCAAAACCAAGTCTCTTATGTCTCCTGCACTGGCAGGGGGATTCTTTACCACTGTGCTATCCGGGAAGCCCATAATGAGTACATGAAAGTGAAGCTTGCTCCAACTCTTTGTGACCCCATGAACTATACAGTCCATGGAATTTTCCAGGCCAGAATACTGGAGTGGGTAGCCATTCCCTTCTCCAGAGGATCTTCCCAACTCAGGGATCAAACCCAGGTCTCCCACATTGCAGGCGGATTCTTTACCAGCTGAGCCACAAGGGAAACCCAAGAATACTGGAGTGGGTACCCTATCCCTTCTCCAGAGGATCATCCTGACTCAGGAATCAAACTGGGGTCTTTTGCATTGCAGGCAGATTCTTGACTGACTGACATATGAGGGAAGTCCTTAAAGAGTACATAGTTCACTGAAAAGCTTAAGAAATACCATGGGAAAAGAGACAGAAGAAATCCATAGTGATTCCAAGATTTCTTGCTTAAAGATGGTAAGTAGTGATATCAAGAAAGAAAACTGGTTTGCATTAAGTTTGGGAAAATTACTAGTTTAAGACTCTTGCTGCCTTAAAATTTTATTCTTGCTTTATTTAAATTGCATTTCATTTATATAATCATTTGAAGTTACAATCTTACCCAATAAACTCTGGGATCCAGAGGTGAATGGTGAAGGAAAAAAATCCAGAATCACACAATAGTATGAATCCTGGACAGTAAAGGTTGTTTGGAAAATGATGTGTGACTACGGGAAGTTAAGATGTCATTTCTATTTCTACCGAGGTGAAATAAATAAAAATGCTTATGAAATTCAAGAATATAGAAAATTTTCTCTCTTTCCTTCTTAAAGTAATATGAATGTATGCTCTCTTGTCTATCTGCTTTTACTTACTAAACTGAACCTGTTCTTCAGAAGCCAAAAATGTGATTGCTGAAATTAGATCTTTTAGGATCTTGTGAGTGAAAGGTGAAATCAAGGGGTAAAGGTAAAGAAATATTAATTGTTAGAACTAGAGGAAGAAAAGTGAAGGTAAAGCAGTTTTAATTTTTGTCTGGGGGAACCAATTAAAATGACACAACTAAACATAACTATTTCAAAGTCAGCCTTAAAGGATTTTAAAAAACTTTATCCCATATTGGAGAATAACTGGGTTGTGTTTAGAAATGATACACTCTGTCACACGTAAGTCTGAAATGGATGAGGTCTTAAGCTCTGCAGTTCTTTTGGAAAATTTCTATGACACTTCCAGACAATGAACTTGGGAAAGTGATAAAAGATAAAACATTTCAAATGGAAAACCCTATTATCAGCCTATGAGGAAATGCCATTACTCATTTTCACAGCAAAATACGTTTGGTATACCTACAAACTTATCCAGAGTTTTCTCAACCATATCTATTTATATACTCAGTCTTATCTCAAAGATAAAAAAAAAAAGAATATTCGTTTTTACTTTAGTTTCAATGAATTGTAAACGGTCTTCCTTTTTTCCCCTGATTACATTACTGAACCTTGCTTTGACTGAAACTTGCTTTGATATCATCATAATAAAATGTGAAAATTGACCTCAGCTAATGTGATTGTGATAGTGAACTGAAAGAATTACTGATGGCACCACTTATTTAAAAAAAGTATCTGGGGGTAAAGATGAAGAGAAGACAAAGAGGGCAAAGGAAGGGGAAGGAAAAGTAGAGGGGAAGGAACAGACAGTGGTAATGTTCTTGCTTCAGGACTTTTCCTTCTATTTTCACCTAAGAATTAGGCTTCTAATTTTATCATTTGCATGGAAAATTCACCAGATTTGCATGCAGCTTCTCCGGGTTTTACTGATTAAGTGCTCAATAAATACTAAATGCTATTTAAACTTTTAAAAACCTGGAGGTAAGGTGAAAAGACAGCCTTCAGAATGGGAGAAAATAATAGCAAATGAAGCAACTGACAAACAACTAATCTCAAAAATATACAAGCAACTCCTACAGCTCAACTCCAGAAAAATAAATGACCCAAATCAAAAAATGGGCCAAAGATCTAAATAGATATTTCTCCAAAGAAGACATACAGAGGGCTAACAAACACATGAAAAGATGCTCAACATCACTCATTATCAGAGAAATGCAAATCAAAACCACTATGAGGTACCATTTAACACCAGTCAGAATGGCTGCGATCCAAAAGTCTACAAATAATAAATGCTGGAGAGGGTGTGGAGAAAAGGGAACCCTCTTACACTGTTGGTGGGAATGCAAACTAGTACAGCTACTATGGAGAACAGTGTGGAGATTCCTTAAAAAACTGAAAATAGAACTGCCTTATGATCCAGCAATCCCACTGCTGGGCATACCCACTGAGGAAACCAGAAGGGAAAGAGACACGTGTACCCCAATGTTCATCACAACACTGTTTATAATAGCCAGGACATGGAAGCAACCTAGATGTCCATCAGCAGAAGAATGGATAAGAAAGCAGTGGTACATATACACAATGGAGTATTACTCAGCTATTAAAAAGAAAACATTTGAATCAGTTCTAATGAGGTGGATGAAACTGGAGCCTATTATACAGAGTGAAGTAAGCCAGAAGGAAAAACACCAATACAGTATACTAACGCATATATATGGAATTTAGAAAGATGGTAACAATAACCCTGTGTACGAGACAGCAAAAGAGACACTGATGTATAGAACAGTCTTATGGACTGTATGGGAGAGGGAGTGGGTGGGAAGATTTGGGAGAATGGCATTGAAACATGTAAAATATCATGTATGAAATGAGATGCCAGTCCAGGTTCGATGCACAATACTGGATGCTTGGGGCTAGTGCACTGGGACGACCCAGAGGGATGGTATGGGGAGGGAGGAGGGAGGAGGGTTCAATATGGGGAGGACATGTATACCTGTGATGGATTCATTTTGATATTTGGCAAAACAAATACAATTATGTAAAGTTTAAAAATAAAATTAAATTAAAAAAAAAAAAACCTGGATGTAAGTACAAACATATCCCATCCCACCTCAGCTCTGTTGTCAGAGATGGGAATGGCCAGCAAATTGTTGATACTCTGATTGGACATTCCTGTTGCTCTCCTCAGTTCTTCTTTCAGCTCATCAACATTTTTAAACATTTCTATTAACTGGCCTGCAAGAAAATAAAACAACACTTACATGTGGATTGCAATGTAATTCTTTTTAGTCATTCTAATATAAAGAAACCTTCTAGACTAAAGCATATACTCAACATATATGCCTTGTGTCAGGAACAGATGTCTCTCAGTTTTGGCAAACTTTGCGTCTTTAGAATCTATTTCTATCTGATTTAGACTTATTCCTGTTATGATACCATTAACCCAAGGTAACAGATTGTTCTGGATTATAAATTTTCCTTAAATGTGTACAACGCAAGGTTGATTCAAAGAAAATATGGTTTCCTTGCAGACTTTGATCACACAATTTGCTAAATATATCTCTCTCTATTTGATTTAAAACATCACACAAATTCAAGATGCTTTTTCACCTCAGATCACATAATATTGTCAGCTTGGGACAAAGTTTGCTAAATCTGAAACATAATGCCATAGTGCATTTTTTTTTCTTAACTTTGCCCAGCACCTTGTTTTAGAAAGGGTTTTCATAATCATTATTTCCATTTTCAAATAGAATGTGTTTAACTTCTAACTCTTTTAGAATAATTATTATAATTATTTCACATCTGGGTCATTTGATGAATAACAAATGATATTTTGACTTTATTTTAAGAGATTGTGATCTCCATTTTGTAAATGCCTTTTCAGTTTCTTTATGAAGTATCCCTCATGCAAATATACTTCCTTTATTTTTGGACTTAGTGCCCTTCCAATTTCGTGGTTGCCTGTTGTCCAAAATTCTGAATGTCTTTCTTTTCAGTATTGAGGTATTATGCAAAGAAGAAATGTATTGCATGATGCATCATGCTCAGAATACTAATAGGAGGTTCTGAATCAATATTTCTGTAGACAGCAGTGCATCTTTATTTTTAAAATCAGATTATTCTCACGGAAGTAAATAAATTTCATCCTTGCTCTTGCAACCTACTATTTAATGCACTTTAACATATGAGAGAAATAAAAGGTGAAAGGTCTAACTGGTTAAATTTTTGAAGACATTTTGCTATGAAATAAAATTTCACTATTTCATTCTCTGCTGGCTTGCTCCATGTTTATTTTAGACAAGTGACCATATTTGAAAGCTTCAGGTGTCTCATGAATAAGGGCATTTGGAACTTTAAAATATAGCCTTTCCTATAAATTTATATTTAAAAAAAATAAAATAGCCTTTCCTAAACTGTAGCAAGAGAATCACACACATTCTAATAAGACAGCATTTAAAATATGGATGGGGAAACACCTGGTTTTTCAAAGGTGTCTGCACTGTTATTGACATGCAGCATGGCTTCTATGGTTGGCGTTAACCGTGTGATATTTTCCAAGTAATTCATTTGCAATGCCTGTTCTAGAAACCTGCAACAAAGCAGAAGAGGAAGAGAAATTGAACTAGGAATATCAGTAATTATCTGAGAAGAGATTTTTGCCAAGGAAGAAGACAATAAAAAAAACTCACCAATCCATATCTAAATTAATTTTGCTTGGCTCCCCAGAAAGCAAATCCCTCAGTTTCTCAGACAGAACACTGTCGTGATACAGTAAGCTGGTGGCTATTTCGGTGCCAAGCTCTGCTGCTTCCAGGAGCTGCACATGCAATGCACTCTCTTCACATAGCTTCCCAAAGTCCACACTGGACAGCTGGCACATTTCCTCTATTGAATTGAAAGTTTCAGGCTCACAAAGAAGCTTGGTCAAGTTTCGAAGCTGAGACAGCTTTCCAGAGGGGGAAAGAGTGGGAAATATTAGTGACATTATTCTAAATATTTAGTATTTGATAATAAGCAACCAAAATTGACTTACTTCCTAAAAACATTTTGCTTATGTGTTTAGTTAGTTGGCATGTGGCAACAGCTTTACCACAAAGCACTGTTTTCTGTCACTTGAGTTTATTGTTCTCAAGAAGTTTTAGAATACTTTTGAACCTATTAGACTTCTTTCTCAACAGTATTCATAACATAGATTCACAGGTTTAAAAAAATGTAGTTTAATCTCACTTAAACCACAAATACTTAAACTAATTTTATATTTCAGCATATTTTTAAAATTATGTGTAAGGGCAGACAGCAGAGCAGATTTGATTTGAAACTTCAAAAAGGTTTTCTTCACATTCACAGGATGGCTACTATCAAAACAAACAAATGAACAAACAAATAAATAAAGGCAGAAAATAACAAATGTTAGCAGGACATGGAGAAATTAGAACCCTTGTGCACTCTTGATGGGAATGTAAAATGATGTAGCCACTATAAAAAATAGTACAGTGGGTCTTCAAAAAATTCAGGATAGAATTACCATAATACTTAGCATTTCTGCTTCTAGGAATATACTCAGAAGTATTTATTAAAAGCTGGGTTTTAAACAGATATTTGTAGACTCATGTTCATAGCAGTTGTATTCATGATAGCCAAGAGTGGAAGCACTCCATGTGCATTGACAGATGAATGGATAAACACATGTAACTTGTATATGTGTGATGTGTATGTGGTATACACATATAATGGAATACTATCCAGCCTTAAAAATTAAAGAAATTCTCCCACATATTACAATGTAGATAAGTCTTGGGACATTATGCTAAGTGAAATAAGCCAGTCATAAAAAGACATACGGAATGATTCCATTATACAAAGTACTGAGCACAGTCAAATTAATAGCAACAGAAGGTAGAATTGCAGGTGCCAGGGACTAGAGGGTGAGGGGAATGAGAACTAGGTGCCTAATGCACACAGGATTTTTCTTTGCAAGCTTAAGAGTTCTACCATGTGTGTATAGTTAACACAACTGAACTACAGAGTTAAAAATGGTTAAGGCGGTAAATTTTATGTCATATGTATTTTACCACAAGTTTAAAAAAATTAACTGACCAAAAAAAAAAGACTTTTAAAACTGTAGCATGAGAATCACACATATTTTAAAATATGGATGTGTATATACCTGGTTTTTCAAGTGTCTACACTGCTACTGACGAACATTAAAACTTTTGTTCTATAGAATGCTTAAAGGGGTCTAAAATCCTTTACTCAGAAAAAAAGGAGAAAAATGAAAATCAACTAATTTCCTACCCAGTAAAGTATATTCCTCCTTGCAGTTCACTATGCTCTGTGTGTTCTAAGGATATATCCCCAAGTTATATATCCTAGGGGAAAACATTATGCCTCTGGGAAAGCTAGTTCTGTTGTGCTCAGAAGCAACTCTAGAGCTATTCATTTTAAGACGTGAAATAATTTGGAGCAACATCTAAAGAAGCAAATATATGTGCCATTCATTACAGCTCAGTTTCCAATCAGCAGCTGCATTTTGACAGAAATGATACAAGAAAATGTTCAGGAATATTTCTTTGCATATGTCAAATGGGAAAGGTACAATGATGCGTCTTGGATGAGAGATTTATAGTAACTACATGTAGGCACTAGCAATTAAACACAGTAAATATCATTGGTCTATTTAATATCTAATTGACTTCTGGGTTTGAACTATCTAAAATGGTTTCATATGTATTAAAATTCTAGTCTTATGAGAAACTTTCCATTCTGCAACAAACTCAATCATTTTACCAGATATAATGATATATTTATCACTTGTTCCTTCCTTTGATTTTCCAAATATTAGATATGATTATATTTCTAATGAACTTCTCTGCAGGTGACTTTTATTTTGGTGATTTCTTAAATAAAAAGATAAATACTGGGAGCTCAATTTATTTTCTTAATTGAGCTTTTACGGGTGTAGTAAGTTTGAATGACTTTACTCAGTAGAGGCTGAAATATATTTTTTAATTGCAAGTTTGACATATATGTATAAGAAACCAATAAAAGTCCATATAGAATAATCTTGGCTTGATAAGGCAAAATATATAGAAAGAGAAATTGGAAATCTAGCCCTGCTATTGAAGTAGAATTTGTCCTCTGAAATAAGAATTTAATTCAGGATTAATAATGCACCCTGGTGGAGAAGGCAATGGCAACCTACTCCAGTACTCTTGCCTGGAAAATCCCATGGATGGAGGTGCCTGGTAGGCTGCAGTCCATGGGGTCTCTAGGAGTCGGAAATGACTGAGTGACTTCATTTTGACTTTTCACTTTCATGCATTGGAGAAGGAAATGGCAACCCACTCCAGTGTTCTTGCCTGGAGAATCCCAAGGATGGGGAGCCTGTTGGGCTGCTGTCTATGGGGTCGCACAGAATTGGACACGACTGAAGCGACTTAGCAGCACTGTGAGGCACAGCCATCAAGGAGCAACATGATGGTCACTTAGTATTTGTCATTAAGAGCTGAACAATAAAAAGGCTGAGGACTGAAGAATTGATGCCTTCTAACTGTGGTGCTGGAGAAGACTCTTGATAGTCCTTGGACATTAAGGAGATCAAACCAGTCAATCCTAAAGGAAATCAACCCTGAAGATTCACTGGAAGGACTGATGCTGAAGCTGAAGCTCCAATACTTTGGCCACCTGATGTGAAGAATCGACTCATTGGAAAAGACCCTGATGCTGGGAAAGATTGAAGGCAGGAGGAGAACAGGATGACAGAGAATGAGATGGCTGGATGGCATCACTGACTCAATGGACATGAATTTGAGCAAACTCCGGGAGATGGTGTGGGACAGGGAAGCCTGGTGTGCCACAGTTCATGGGGTCACAAAGAATCGAACATGACTGAGTAGCTGAACAACAACTACTTTCTTCTAAAAACAACACATGCATTAAACTTTTAGAAACTTCATAGTTTATTTGTACTCAACATACATTCAGAGAATTATAATTGTTTCTTCAAAAGTATGTGTCAAGTCCAGATTACAAGTTTGTCAAAGTCTTATGTATCAAGACCTTGACCTACATAGTAAGGTCTCAGCCTAAACTTGAACGATGACCCATAACTAACTCCATGTCCAGCTGTGATTGAATTCCCTTTTGTCTATGATTCCTAATGCATCTGAATCAGAATTGTAAGTAACATGATGGCACAGACCTCAAAATATCATATGCATAAAGATGCTGAAACAGCAATGCTCCTGGGCTCTTAGCAGGTGAATGAAAAAAAAAAAAGAGGCCTCTTAAAAAATGTGAGAGTGTTACAGTATAAATAGTGTGCTATCTGTATTTTTGCTTAATGTGGGGAATATCCATTTTATGAGTAGTTTCTCAATCAGGAGGTTATCCTTCCCACCTGAGAGACTGAAAAGAAAAGAGAAAACAGACAATGAAGGGAGGAGAAAACTCAAAAGCTCAAGAAGAGTAGAATGTTCAGTGCTAGAAGAGAAACAAAGTTACCAGTGAATGACAGACATTGGCATTTTTGAGGGTCTAAACCTTATTAGAAATATCATGAATAAAGAAGTTAGGGTGGGCCCTGATATCACAATCAAGATACTAGTTACCAGGGAGGACAAAACAGGGGAGCAAGAACATATCTTGTTCTAGGAGTTTCTAGACAAACTCTAGGAGCTTGTCTTCATCTTTTCAATGTTATGTACTGAATATTTTCCATGTGTTAGACTCAATGCCAGGTGCTGAGGGTACACAGTAAAACAACACACTTATTCATGTTCCTATGGGGCTTGTAGTCTAGGAATGAATAGGTTCTGTCAATTGCAAATCGCAGCCATGCTTGTTATAAATGGCAAATGATTTTCTAACTAAGGAACAGAATTATAGTTTATTCATTCTGTGGCTTCTCAACCTTTTTTCATAACATAACCTACAAGTGGAGCAGAATACTCAAAATGTGGATGCTGTTTTAAATTATCCTTTGCTCCATTCCCGGGACATCAGTGCAAATGATTGAGCATGTATTGTTTCCATTTCCCAGTGTACATTGTGTGCTGCCCAGTTACTCTGCAAGTTGAGAACTACAGTGAGTAATTGCCCTGGTAACACTATTACATCACCAGGGCTCTCCTTTAATGCCATCATTTTTTCACACATTTGTGAGTCCGGTCTTAAGATCCTGCTACTGCTAGATGTGATACTTTGAAAAAGCAGAAGGCACAATTTCATCAGATTTTACACTCTAGTTGGAGAAATAGATCCCACATATACAAGAAGTTATAATACTAAGTAGTAAATTCCAAAAGCCAGAAATCTCACTGTAATTGGAGACTCCACTTCCCTATGCTTCACATGCCACTGGCTGCCAAGCTGGGTCAATTCAACCTCCTACAATGCTCTTGACATTCTTTTCCTTCTGTTCTCTGCCACTGACATCTTACAGGGCCTCACGGTTTGCTTAGGTTATTGCAAAAATAGCCCATTTTGCTTTCTTTCAGTCTGTCTTCCACAAGTCTCTTAGAAAGATCTTTTTCTAAGATGAGGAATTTACCTTCTTCAAATTCACAATTTTCAGGATCAGATTCAAACTCCTTGACTAAACAAACTCCTTGATCCTCCAGGCCTTGGGGATCTGAGCCTCCTTTCCTGCCTCTTATAAGCACCTTGTGCTCTAGCTGGACTCATGACTTCAGGTAACCCCTAGCTGTCCTTCAGATTCACACCTCTGTTTTCTTTCCAACTCACATCACTATGTCTGGAATGTGGGACTATTAACATAATCCTACACAGCCTGGCAAGACTCAGAGTAAAGAGTATCTCCTTCATGAAATTTCTTCTCTCCACCTTCATCCTCTGCAATCGAAGTCAGATATACCACCTCCATATACAGAATCCTGTCCAACCACATACCACAACACTTGTCTCACTGTGTTATAATCACTGGTCTGTTTTTCCATCTCCTTCACTGGATTGATTACAAGGACTCTGGGGTTAGAGATTATATCTTTTAAATAAATAGAGTAGCATTATGGGAGCACAGAGGATGGATGGAATGAATGAATGGGTAAATATGATATGTGCACAAAGTCATTATCCTTATTTGGAAACAGGGAGAAAGGAGATACTCTGATATTATAGGAGTGACATTTAAACTTGTCCTTGAAGGATGAGCAGGTCTTTTCCAGATGAATGCATAACTTCTTTCTTATTTAACTAAGACATAAGTCTCTCATATAAACTAAGATAGTGCTAAATTAAGTACACTAGAAATTTGATTCATGTAGATAGAAGACTAAGCCTACAATGTAGGTAATGTAGTATAACTAGCATATTTATTTGTAATATACAGGGACACATGTTTTCTTTGCCTGCTTAATTAAACCATGTTGACTATACAGACATCATCCTGCTTGCACTGAATAAACCAGTTCTAATTTTACTTTATCCGTGGCTACATAATCCAATTAAACTGCTGTTCTTACTCAGAAAGCTGCTTTCAAAATTTAATAGGGTTATTTAAGAAATAGAGTGGATTTCATGGGAACCTGCATAGTGTATGCATGAGCTAAACAAAGAAAAAGAGACAAATGCCAACCAATTCAAACTTCAGAGTTAACATTTTTTTCTGTGGCTTCTTCTCCCTTTCTTCAATATCATACATTTTAATATGATTTATGGGTTTTTGCTTCTGATGATAATAAAAATAAGGTGAGTCAATTTCTCAGATTTTTGTATACTGTCAAATCCAAAACACTTAGCTTTGAAATCAACATTTATAGCTTTAAAATCTAGGGAGATCTCAAATCAGAAATCAAATTTTTCATGCCTATTAAAATCATGTAGTTTAATGAGACAACTATATCAGGAGTCATTCCTTTACATATTGCATTCTGTAATTAGGCTCTTATGGGTCATTTCAGACAGAGAGAGACACCAATTAAAAACAGAATACAATTACACAGCACCAACCAGAACGCATCACCCCCTTTCTAGCATTAATCTAGAGTCAAATAAGACTAGGACTTATACAGAGTTAAAAATTACAAATATATCTTTCCATAGAATTACAAGAAGTATTGAGGGCTTTTTTTTTTTTTTCCCTTTCATGGCTTACTTTTGATTTCAAGACTTCAGGAACTGGAGGGAGGTAATCCTCATAGGAACCATTTTGAAGAAAAGATTTTTTAAATCGAATTGTAGAGTGCAGCATTCTTAAACTTTCTGTAAAAGAGGAGAAAAGAATTACCTTACATGAACTGCAAGGTCATTTAGGAAATCTATTTGAAAGACACCTTCATCCTAATTTATTACTACGTTTTTTCTAAGATAATAGCCTACTTGAATCTAACTATAAAATGAGTGAAAATTTAATCTTTCCTTGAACCATGGAGGCTATAGAGTTCATTATTTTTAAAATATTCATAGATATTCTGCTTGGAGACAAAAATATTTCCAGCAAAGGTGCTGCATAGTATTGGTTCTTTGTGAACTGAGTATGTTTTTATTTGGGGTATATTATTAAGCTGAAGGGTTTGAGAGAGAATAGGTTGTATAATCACTGTGATACAAATATGCCCTTCCACCCTTGATTAATTCATGCCCAGTATAGAGAGATCATACTCAAATATTTGTTGTGCTATTTGCTTGCCATTAAGTCTCAAAAAAAACTATTTTGTTGTAGGAATAGTGAATGTATATCTCCTACAAATAGATGTTTTATCTTTAAAAAAGAAAAAGAAATATTTTATTAAATGTAATCTTCACAGTTGTCCGTGTAGGTAGAAGATGGAAAACAAAGTGCGTAAGGATAGGAAGTAAAAAGTAGTCTGCTACAAAAATGTCTTTATTTATGTAATTTACATCTGCTTTTGGAAGTCTTCATTATCCTTTTTATTATTTTTTGACAACTAAGATTAAAGGTATAGAAAATGTCATGGAGAGTTATGTGAACTACTAATTCTGGAGACATAGAAAGTTTATCTAGGTGGTCACTCTTATGTTGGGCTTCCCGGATAGCTCAGTTGGTAAAGAAATCTGCTGCAATGAAGGAGACCCTGGTTTGATTCCTGGGTCAGGAAGATAAGCTGGAGAAAGGATAGGCTACCCACTCCAGTATTCTTGGGCTTCCCTGGTGGCTCAGCTGGTAAAGAATCTGCTCGCAATGCGGGAGACCTGGGTTCAATCCCTGGGTTGTGAAGGTCCCCTGGTGAAGGGAAAGGCTACCCAGAATTCCATGGACTATCCATGGGGTTGCAAAGAGTCGGGCACGACTGAGCGACTTTCACTTACTTACTCTCACATTATTTCTTTATATGGTTATTATACATTAAAGTTTGTCCAGGTGGCCAGGTCGTACTAGCAGCTGCAACAGGAATAGTAATGTAATAATAGGATTAGATATTACTTCATATATCAAACCACTGAAACAGATGGATATGGAAACAAAGATTTTAAAAGTTTCTTCTGCTTTAAAGCAAACATAAGACTTTATTTTAGAACAAAATCAAAAACCATGAGTAGCATTTTGACTCTTAAGAAAGAAGAGCATTACCTTTTGATCCCCTGGCTAAATTGCCAGTGACATTTCTCACGCATGCCAAATAAGGAATATAAGGACTATCTGCTGATATATTTAAGAGGGCATTTTCAAACTGTTCCAGTATTAGGAGCCTATAGAATTAGAAAAGAAGACGCAAATTAAGTCCTATAGAAATAAAGTAAAGCTATTTTGTTGCGATCCTGTGAGTCCCTAGTTGTCTGGCACTGGTTGACTTGAGCACTGAAACCCTGGCAAGCAGCACGTCTTCCCCCATCCAGCCCAACTGCACAATCGCAGCACTAGTCTGGATTCTCTGAGTATTTAACCTTTTCCATGGGCATTACCTTGATATTTAATCACTTTAATATCCAATCATAAGCGATCTTACGATCATTTCTAGGCACGTTTACTTGAAAGAAAAATCACTGGGCTAGCGTTGCCAGATAAAAGACAGGGATCCCAGTTAAAACTGAATTTCAGCAAAATAACAAATAATTTTTCAGTGCAAGTACATCCCACAAGTCTTGCATGTTTCTTTCCTTTCCTTTCTCCTCTAAATCTGGCAACCCTCTCTCTGAACTTCAGCTTCCTCTTTTGTCAAATGAGAGATGGGGGCTGGGTGATCTGCTGGGTCCCTTCCACTTATAACATTCTCTAAATAATTTAAATTCATGTAGTTGTGATTACAAAGAAATGGTAGAATCCAACTGAATAATGTCAGTTCCTTTTTCTTCTTTAAGCAACCAACTCAGAGTTCCCCAATTAACCACTTTTTGTATCCCTTTCAAATTGACTGCATGTGAGGACATAGTCTAATATTTTTGAGGCAAACCTATGTGGGTAAATGTATGCATGTTACACACGCCCAGTCACTTCATCTGTGAGGCTGCATCTCTATTTTGTAATTTCTTCCCTTAGTGTCTATTATTGAATTTGAGGTACAGCAGAGATAGAATAAATGTCAATGGTTGATTTGGGTACCATCTATTTTGAATCAAACTGCACAGCACACAAATTAACTAGTTATATTAGATGTTAACTTAGATTTTATTCAAATACTAATGGAAGAGACTCATCCTGGCATAGCCAGTAAACATGTAGGATGATGTTTGCACTAACATTATAGTCTCAGGGTATTTGGATGTGGGTTAATGACACTGGATTATACAGTGGAAGTGAGAAATAGATTTAAGGGCCTAGAACTGATAGATAGAATGCCTGATGAGCTATGGAATGAGGTTCGTGACATTGTACAGGAGACAGGGATCAAGACCATCCCCATGGAAAAGAAATGCAAAAAAGCAAAATGGCTGTCTGGGGAGGCCTTACAAATAGCTGTGAAAAGAAGAGAAGTGAAAAGCAAAGGAGAAAAGGAAAGATATAAACATCTGAATGCAGAGTTCCAAAGAATAGCAAGAACAGATAAGAAAGCCTTCTTCAGCGATCAATGCAAAGAAATAGAAGAAAACAACAGAATGGGAAAGACTAGGGATCTCTTCAAGAAAATCAGAGATACCAAAGGAACATTTCATACAAAGATGGGCTCGATAAAGGACAGAAATGGTATGGACCTAACAGAGGCAGAAGATATTAAGAAGAGATGGCAAGAATACACAGAAGAACTGTACAAAAAAGATCTTCATGACCCAGATAATCACGATGGTGTGATCACTGACCTAGAGCCAGACATCCTGGAATGTGAAGTCAAGTGGGCCTTAGAAAGCATCACTATAAACAAAGCTAGTGGAGGTGATGGAATTCCAGTTGAGCTATTCCAAATCCTGAAAGATGATGCTGTGAAAGTGCTGCACTCAATATACCAGCAAATTTGGAAAACTCAGCAGTGGCCACAGGATTGGAAAAGGTCAGTTTTCATTCCAAGAAAGGCAATGCCAAAGAATGCTCAAACTACCAGACAATTGCACTCATCTCACACGCTAGTAAAGTAATGCTCAAAATTCTGCAAGCCAGGCTTCAGCAATATGTGAACCGTGAACTTCCTGATGTTCAAGCTGGTTTTAGAAAAGGCAGAGGAACCAGAAATCAAATTGCCAACATCCACTGGATCATGGAAAAAGCAAGAGAGTTCCAGAAAATCATCTATTTCTGCTTTATTGACTATGCCAAAGCCTTTGACTGTGTGGATCACAATAAACTGTGGAAAATTCTGAAAGAGATGGGAATACCAGAACACCTGATCTGCCTCTTGAGAAATCTGTATGCAGGTCAGGAAGCAACAGTTAGAACTGGGCATGGAACAACAGACTGGTTCCAAATAGGAAAAGGAGTACGTCAGGGCTGTATATTGTCACCCTGTTTATTTAACTTATATGCAGAGTACATCATGAGAAATGCTGGACTGGAAGAAACACAAGCTGGAATCAAGATTGCCGGGAGAAATATCAATCACCTCAGATATGCAGATGACACCACCCTTATGGCAGAAAGTGAAGAGGAACTCAAAAGCCTCTTGATGAAAGTGAAAGTGGAGAGTGAAAAAGTTGGCTTAAAGCTCAACATTCAGAAAATGAAGATCATGGCATCCAGTCCCATCACTTCATGGGAAATAGATGAGGAAACAGTGGAAACAGTGTCAGACTTTATTTTTGGGGGCTCCAAAATCACTGCAGATGGTGACTGAAGCCATGAAATTAAAACACTTACTCCTTGGAAGGAAAGTTATGACCAACCTAGATAGCATATTCAAAAGCAGAGACATTACTTTGCCAACAAAGGTTCGTCTAGTCAAGGCTATGGTTTTTCCTGTGGTCATGTATGGATATGAGAGTTGGACTGTGAAGAAGGCTGAGCGCCGAAGAATTGATGCCTTTGAACTGTGGTGTTGGAGAAGACTCTTGAGAGTCCGCTGGACTGCAAGGAGATCCAACCAGTCCATTCTGAAGAAGATCAGCCCTGGGATTTCTTTGGAAGGAATGATGCTGAAGCTGAAACTCCAGTACTTTGGCCACCTCATGCGAAGAGTTGACTCATTGGAAAAGACTCCGATGCTGGGAGGGATTGGGGGCAGGAGGAGAAGGGGATGACAGAGGATGAGATGGCTGGATGGCATCACTGACTCGATGCCATCACTCAGACTTGAGTCTGAGTGAACTCCGGGAGTTGGTGATAGACAGGGAGGCCTGGCGTGCTGTAATTCATGGGGTCTCAAAGAGTCGGACACGACTGAGTGACTGATCTGATCTGATCTGATCTAATGACACTGGATCCTTGAGGAACTTAAACAAGAAAATGTATAGCAAGAAAGTCTCTAACTTACCAGTCAGGGCACAGCTTATTGGTCAGATATCTGACTTTCATTTAAATATAGTCCATAGCTTCCATGTTTAGAAAAACTGCACCCATTCCTGAGCTTTCTTGCTTTTGTCAGGCACTTCTTTGACCAGAGACTCTCCTCTTGTTACTGCCTCTCTTTCTTTTGTGTTTGTCTTCCTCTTTGTCATAATTATTATAGCATTGAGCCATTTCCATCTTAGTGCCATGCTCAACAGCAAAATATTTGTCTAACTTTTCAAATGAAATAGCACAAGAACTTCTCATGACAAATTTTCAAGCTTTAAATCGAAGAATGTTGAGCTAAAAGTGACCTTGAAATATCATATAAGCCATTATCTTAGTTCCATGAAGAACATCTGATTACCAAGATTTTTGAGATTATATTTAATATATACCAAAAGTTAAGATATATATATGCCAACTATTTTGGCATAAACATCCCAAGTATTTCTTTAATCCATTTAATTTACATATTTTATGTAAAATGTTACCTACATCCTAAGAATGCTTACAAAAAAAGATGAACTTACAGATATATGTGTGCATATTGTTCATATAGACACACAACAAAAAAAAGTAACTTTAGTGCAAAAATAAGGAGGAGGGAGAAGAGCTATGAGGGAAAAAATATTTTTGAGCAGCTTTCCAAAGAAAATTCTGGACTACAAACACTTTTATCTCATGCCAAGTATTTCCACTCCGTGATTGTTTTAAAGTGGGAATGGAAAGGGAGCCCAAAGATAATAAATCCCTTAATTTCACCAATCTCAACAAGATCCATCTTAAAAGTAATGAATTCTTCCTAATAAACTGTCAGCTAGCTGTCAGCAACCAACTACATTTGTTGTGTAATTTTCACATCTGAATAACTAGCACTATGGATGCCCCCAAGGCTCTGATAAAGATACCTGGCTTCAAGCAATAAGTATCCAGTTGTCTCAAGTCAGAGGTTTTTTTTTTTTTTTTTTTTTTTAATATTTTGCTGGCTATATAGGGAATGTGTTTAAATGACTAGATTATTTGGAATATGGAATCCTGTCTGGGGGAAAATTGCCCACGATTGCAAGACTGCTCTTGGGAGAAGCATCTGGTTCAGGCACCTTAGAGGAGAGATGTGGGGGCAGAAAGAGAAGGTGGTTGTTGATGGAAGAATTTTGCCTAGAACTACCCAGAGTTGGGAAACTTCTCACTGAATAATAGAAAGTTTATAAACAATTGCATAGATTTTATTTTAGAAAAAGAAATGAATGGTTAAAAATAAGGCCTACTATTTGTTTTTATTTGTTTCCATTTTCATTAGCCCACAAAAACATATCTTTTGGGACTAAAATCAAATAATTTCTATAGTATAATTTATCAGGCCAAAACAACTTTTACATAACAGGTCACCTAGTCTCTTAATTTGCCTTGAACTATGTGAATTTACTTCAATGAGCTTCTACAGGCAACTGCTTGAATTTCCTACCATAACTGTTAGTTACTTCAGAGAACTGCTTATGTTAATGGTCCTTAGAAGCCAACATTACTTCTGTTATTTCCACTGCCTTTCACTGTCTCAGGAATAGGTAAATATATAAACATTTACATGAACCACAAACAGTCCCAAATTAAATAACTGATAAACAGTTAGGCTACTTGAATACCACTAAAGCAAACAAAGTTTGCATTACCTTGTGGGGTCAGTTTTTAATGTCAATTTTTAAAAAATGAAATCAACAGTAATGTAAAAAGTTGGAGACTTTTACATCTTTCATACAAAAATGAAAGACTTTGAAAAGAGTTGGAAATTGGGCCTCCAGCTAGATTTTCCTCATAGACATAAGGTGACCTATCCAGACAGAACATGTGGGATCTAGTTATGCAATCTTAGAACTGAAAACCAGATCTTCATGTTGCGTTATCTAAAAATATCACTGAATAATAAAAAAACAAGTTTCAACTTTACTGCACTTCAACTTTAACTTTTTCTTTCGTCAGTCAATAGTTGATATTTTTCTATTCCATGGTCTTACACACTGATGAAAAGAATGATGTTTATGAATTATGCTGCTTGCTTATTCAGTCAAGTTACCTACCAATTTAGGAACACACCAACAAACCAACAAAGACTTACTGTGCAGCCAGGCTGCTTGGGGATAGTGACTGTCCATCTTCCTCACTCCACAAATGTGTTGTATTATCAGAGCCACCTAAAGAGATAACATTTAGTATTTCATTAAAGGATTTATTTTTCTAAGTAAAAATCATCCCAGGTCAAATTAGTGGGAAGAAAAGCAGGCAGTCTGCAGAATTTTTCTCCAAACGACTTTGCAGAGATGTCTAAGCTCAGTTGGAAACATTTAAAATATGTATTTATCAATTGCCCCCCAAGTGAAATAATCCCAATGGTTAGGCATATGCATTTCTAACAAATTATTTCTCTGTGCATCAAACCATTACATTATTTTACCCTATGACCTGTATGCATAGATAACTCAAATATTATAATGCAGACTGACTACCTTGTTGACTTGTTAATCAAATTAAACCAATTTCAATCTCATGGGTCACTGGATTTTTTCGTTTGTTTGCCTTCATTTGTCTAGAATGTAGCCTTAGGAAACATCTGCCATCACTAATCTATATTTTTTATCTTTCAAAAACCAGCCAGTGATTTCAACTGAATGCAGCTGTGAAGGCAAATTAACTAATGTTTATAGAACCATTCTGAGTGGTCTCAAATAATGTGAGGTTTGGATTGTGGAAGGCAATCACTAAGGTGTGTCTAATGGAAACCATATATGAAGATCTAATTCAACGCAGAGAATTGCCCCTAGAAGTTAAATGGGTCCCTGAGTCAGCTTGCTGCATAGCATTCTATCATTGCAGGGTAAGTGTAGCTGAGTAGTATTCCGTATATAACACAGGGAGCGCAGTCTGGCACTCTGTGGTGACTTATAGGGGATGGATGGCGGGAGGGGAGGGAGGCTCCAGAGGGAATATATACGTATAATTATGACTGATTCATGTTGCTGTATGGCAGAAACCAACATAAAAAGCAATTTTCTTCCAATTAAAATTTTTTTTAAATATACTTTCCTGAGTTAAAAAAAAAAAAAGTAAGTGCAACAACATTCACGTGCAAAATTTAAAAATGGCTACTGCATAAATAAAAACATTAGAAATCCAACGCTTTCATTCAACTCCTTTAAGGAAATGGTATTACTTATTTCACTCTTCTCTGTAGACCCTCTTAGTTTCTCATATATAATCCAGAAGTTCCAGTGCTGTCGTTTTTCAACACTGGCCTTATCATTTTCAATAGGGTACTTTATTGACAGCTTTAATACTTCTCCCATTGTCTCTAGTTAGTGTGTTCTAAAGTCTTCTAAAAAGGTCGTAGCACAAAACTAGGCAGCCATCTGTACTTTTCTCACGCTGGTCATTTTGTTTATTTAAATAAGGATGAGTGTAAAAGACTCACAGAATTAAAAACCTCCTTGTCTTTCTCGGTATCAGTCACGTCTGAGTAATGTCTGTACCATCTCTAGTAACTTGGCAGAATCGCTTTTTCAGTTTTCCTCTCTGGCAGGAGTCCCTCTCTTCTCTGCTCAAGACAGCTAAGTATTATTGCTCTAAAGACAGCAACGCATCAGTGAGTGAAAGGACCAAGAAGAAGATACTCGGTATAAATCTTTTTTTTTTTTTAAACTTTACATAATTGTATTAGTTTTGCCAAATATCAAAATGAATCCATCACAGGTATACATCCTGAACCCTTCTCCCTCCTCCCTCCCCACTCTAATTAATAATGGTAATAACCATTATTTATTGGCATCCATATATAGAATTGGAGAAGGAAATAGCAACCCACTCCAGTATTCTTGCCTAGGAAATCCCATGGACAGAGTCTGAGCCTCGTGGGTTACAGTCCATGGGGTCGCAAACAGTTGGACACAACTTAGCAACTGAGCACATATATAGAATAATCCGGATAGGACTCTGTGAAGATGTATGCTTCTGCAGTGTAAAAGTATATAAAGCCATTTTTCCAAGATCAAATCTTGCTCACTTTGAACTCCTATGAGTTCATCAGCATTTGTATACTACATGACTGAGTCCATTAGCATTTGTATACTGTATGGTTATGGAATGTCTCTTCTTCATCAGATTATTAAAATGAATAACTAATAGAAATTAACTTAGTATATATCAATTATAGGCTTGACCTTGATGTTAAGTATGGACTTTGCCCTCTGGGCACTTGTCCTTCTGGATTTTAAAGTATCTGAGAAGTACCGTATTGAATGGGTTTTAATGAAGTGGAAATTGTTACAGCCCTTTAAAAAAGCAAAGTTTTAGTTTTATTTGTAGAATTAGGCATATATAAAAATGGTGCCCAAAGACAGAGAAAGAAATCTAGTGCACAGATAACCTCTTTTCACCAGTAAACATGGCTTTTTGTTTAAAGATGTAATTTCATGTAATTTACCACTTGGCAAAAGAGTAAACTTCAATGAGCCAAAAAAGGTAATCTTCACCCTCAAAACTCAGTTTTATAAATGGAAATACTAAACAGTGAAGCTGGAATCTTTACTGGGTCAGAGCTGAGAATTAGATTCCTTAAAACAGGAAGTTAAGATTCCTTAAAACATCTTCTCAAATGTTTATTAGCATCTCCATATTGTCATGGTTGCTGAGGAGGCTTCTGAAAAAAACCTTGAAGTGTGTTCATAATCAAGGCTGAATCAAAAGTAGACATGAGGTGTGGAGGTTTGAATTAGAAATAGACATAGAATGCAGAGAGGAATGGAGCGATGGCTACTGAAAAATGTATCATGTGGGAAGGAATCTGGCACAATGAATCACACTCTATGACTGGCCGAAAGTACAGCCATTCTGAGGCTTGGTGGTGGCAAGTCCTTGTGTGAGATATCCTAGAAGCAAGTGTGTACATGTCTCAGATGGTAAATATGAGTAAGGCCAAAGGATAACAGAGCTTGGGGACCTGGCTTTGGGCATAGACAGATTCAGGCTCTGAATCTCAGTTTAGTCACTTGCTGGATGCATAACATAGGCAAAGTGCCCAGCCTCCCTTTGCCTTAGTTGTTTTGTCTGCAAAATGGGATAATAAATACCTCTTATAGAGTTGTTTTGATGATAGAAAGGACTTAACATAATAAAATATTTATCATCGACACACAAAAAAAGAACACTACCTTTTAATTTTTCTACTTTTTGTTTGAAAGAAGGGAATGAGACCTTCAAAGCTATCTGAGTCCTGTCAATCATTAGAGAGGACCCAAGCAAGTAACTCTGCTCTGAGTGACCACTTCACTTCAGTTTATTTAGCGTAAAGCCAAGGGAGGACATGTGTTCACAAATAACACTAAATGCTATAAAGAGTAAGCATGGGTGGCTTGGGCATCGTGGCAGGTATTTGTACTTCAAAACAAGTTTGGGTTTCCTGAACGATTCCCAGAAATACATGGAAGAATTTTTCAAAGGTCATGAAATTTCTGCTCAAGCATGCATGCATGCAGGGGCTTGGGGTTAGTGACATAGCAACTGACCTTAATACTACTGCATTGGTATCTTTAGACTGATGAAGTCACGTGTGTAGGAAATTTTTAAAAACAAATATAAGCACATCTAATTCTAAAAATAAAAACATATATCCTTAATGTATTAATATTTCCTTGTCATTCTGATTATCCAATGGCATGGTTTAACACATGGTTTAACACATGCTCAAAATTATGAGCATAATCATAGAAATGCGGCATGGCCATTGTTAAATATTGAAAATTGAGCTATATTGTTCATCAGGAAAAGTGTTTTGCTGCCTCAGTTAAAGAGAGGTTCTTTGGCTTCTAAGGCACTAAAGAACTTATGTCCTTTGTAACAAAAATTTCAACTTTATCCCTCCATACAATTATAAGGTGTGAGTCTGAAGATGAAAAGGAAAAGAATGGTAAAGAGAAATCTGAAGTTCTCAAGTCTTTAAAATGCAAACAGAAAAATGTACAGAGGAAATAATTTGTGTTTGTTGTTGTACTGTCTGGTTTTTCTGGGCCGGACCTTTTCTTAAAAGCATAAGGCTTTTTTTTTTAACCCTAATGTTCATGAAGACCACTGAATTTAACAAGAATCAATCCTGCAAGCTAGTCATTAATTCTGTGACTGAAGTCATAAAAATTGTTGTAGACTAAGAAATTGGTATCCAAGAGTATGTTAGATCCTCCTTCAAGAAGTCTTTAAAGCCTTTAAAACCAGCATTTCATATGAAAATAGTTTAAGATCTTGTAATAAACAATCAGCTTGTGACCTGATTACTCATCTGTAATCCAAAAGTAAAGTCTACATACTTAAAAGCTGGTAAACTCAGCTGAGAAAGCCTATTCCTAAACTCGTTCAGAAGCAGTAAATACTAACCAAACATTTCACTTGTGAAGTAGGGATTTATTCCTTATAGTCCTAAATGTGTGTCTGTATATGGCTGTGTGTGTGTGTGTGTGTGTCTGTGCATTTCCATGCATGTGGTATATAATGCTATTCTCTATAGGCAAAGATGATCTTTTCTGATTCACTAGCAAGATGCTATGGTTTGTCTTACTAGGTGGAACAATAGGTCTATACTGATCTATTCACGCTCTGATGTCCATCATGCATTTTCAAGATGGCTGGCTGAACGGTGAGTTTTATCCAAAGAAAGACTCATTCTAATTAAAAAGACAAATTTGGGGAAAAAGGGCAAAAATACTGCAATTCAGTGTAGGCATTTGTTCAAAAAGTTGTGGTAGAAATCTACTTGTTGAGGCTTAGTCCCTTTCTCTGGTATTTATTTTTTCATACCAAGCATAAACATAGCTTTATAATATTAGCTAAGAGAGACCATTCTCATAAAAATAAAAATCCTAGAAAGTCACAGCCTCTTTTCCAACCATTTCTCCTTGTCTCCGCACTTTGGTTAGCTAAAGATCCAGATTTAGTGGTAACATATGTTCCCACCTAAGAATAATGTCGTACATAAATGGTTGCTTCAGTTGCATTTTGTTTTTTATTCCTAATGGAACTGAATACAGAATTGCCATGCAGAACTGAATACAGAAAGATAGAAATACAATACCTTCAGATGGGGAGTCCAGGGTATACAGCAGATGTTTAACAGATTTATGGAGAGTTCTGAAACCTTCGTTAGTTGTGACACGTGGATAAACCTTCTGCACAACCCGCAGCGCACTGAAAGTCGAAAAACAATTAAACCAGATTGCATTTCAACATTTGCAGACAGAAACAAAAGGTTATTCAAGGAGAAAATAGCTACAGTATTGAAAATTATTCTTATAACATAAAAGACAAGATGCTGCTGTGTCATTTAATTGCTTGTTTGTCTGTTCATGCACAAAATCCCAACAAAGTATTCTTGAACCATACAGGATTCTAAAGCCTAAAAGGTCTTAAAGTAAGGAGTGAAGTTCACATCAGTTTTTTTTGTTGTTATTGTTAAGGTCTGAAAATAAGTAGTTAGAAACAGCAGTTTCCAATAAAAGGATACCTCTTTTTTTTTGTTTTTAAAGGAAAAAAATTAAATATTGGAAATTGTTTTCATTAAAAATCAAGCCCAGATAAAAGATCCACTTTCAGGAATAATTATTAATTATTTGATAAATATTTATCTTTTGCTAAACAAATGTTAATTTTTTTTTTAAATGGCAGCTTGCCCTAATTAGAGATTGCATTCTATCCTCTAAGTAGCCCACAGGCACTGCTCCAGGGGGTAGCTCAAAATTAATATCCAAACTAACTGGCACTGTCTTCCCAGGATTTTTATGTTACTAATAAGATGGGCAGTGTACACCAGGAATGAAAAATCAGCAAATTTACTGGTTCATGCTTGAGTTCATTCAGTATTTCCAAAAAATCAATTACCGACTTAAAAAATGCCTCTTTTTTTTATCTCCTATTGTCATTAGTACATTTAAAAAATGTTAGCATTGTACAAGTATGTTTGAATTTCATAAACACTGTGAGGCAATATATATAAATATATATATATATGAGTGGTAACTTAGAACAAAAGGCTTTGTTAAGGATTTGCTCTTGTGAAATTAAATGTAGTACATATTAGCTAATAGCTCTTCCATATGTATCTTAGTCAACTGAAAGGTCACATCAGCAACAGCATGTGCATATACTTTCTACAATATTTTTTGAATTTTTAATATTTAAATTAAGATCATTTTAATTTTAGCTCCTAGCCATGAATAACTATTACATTTAGAGCGCCAATTTTTTGTATGTCCTCTAATTTCTAGTAGGTATGTGTATGGATATATAAACATCTACTTATTTATAGGCTTCCTTGGTGACTCAGTGGTAAAGAATCTGCTTGCAATGCAGGAGCTGCAGAAAGACAAGGGTTCAACCCCTGGGTCAGGAAGATTCCCTGGAGGGGGACATGGCAACCCACTCCAGTATTCTTGCCTGGGGAATCCCATGGACAGAGGAGCCTGGCGGCTACAGTCCACTGGGTCTCAAAGAGTTGGAGACGACTGAAGCAACTTAGCATGCATATTTATTTATAATTTTATTTGCTTCTCTAATAATTCCAAAAAGTCAATTCATTAGTCTTGTTATGGAACAATAAAGTTCAAAAGTTAAATAACTTACACAAGGTTATCCAAATAAATAAAGCTGGTTGTGTCTAATTTCGAAGTTTCTGCTCTTTCTCCTCTACATTTTGACTCTGGTGCTTTGCCCCAACATGGCAGAGAAGAGGAGGACAGACCATTTCTGCACTGAGCCACAGCCATTGTTAGCTTGTTTTTCCAGCTGTGTGTTTGGCCATGGTGGGATGGCTGAATTTTTCTCGTCTGTGCTTTGTATACATAACAGCTGATATACCTCAGGCATTTTTATATTTGCCCCAAGAATCTCCTGGTTCTCAGACTTTGAATTGTTTCTGAATCCTGGTGAGTATGGAGACCAGGTAAACATTCTAAGACTGGAGATTTCTGCCAGCCTTCGCCCAGCTTGGTCTGTGCTTGACTCAGCTGATCTTTTGTCTCAAAGTAACACCTTCAAAGACTGAACATTTGGCAAGCTCATTGTCAGCATTATTGTTATTAATATAGCTAATAAAAATGTCAGTAGACATAATTCATTTTTTCTATCAAAATGTGACCCCAAAAATGACACCTGACCCCCATCCTCTATGAGATCCTTTAAACTATTGATGAAGATAATTTTACTTCACTTCATTGGTTTTGTTTTTCTGTCCTGTTCATCATATACAAATGGAAGTTATCCAAAACAAGTCTCCTTGTAAGGTAATTTAAAAAGGAGTTTTTGTGATTCATATCTAAGTATACAACTTCCTCCTCTACTATAATAGTGACTATCACCTATGTTTTTTCATATGCTTTTCTTGGTTTTTGAGAGTGCTCATTTTTGCTAACTTCTGTCGTAATCTTGACAGTTTGCAATCTGGATTTGGTGACTGAACTATATAACAAGTTACAACTTTACAAAACTGCTGGAGGAAATAACAGCAATGAGTTTTGATAGGGTTTATTTGTTCATATTACTTGATCAACAAAGAGTAAGATAAACCAATGATTTGGTGACAAAATACAGTCATTTCTGAAGAATTTTAGTGACACTTTAATAATAATAGTTAAGATTTGACTTTAAAAAATGGTTGACATAAAAGGTCTTTCAACAGAAATATAATGCAAGACATTTAATTTTAAATATTCTAGTAGTTATGTTAAAGAAACAGATGAAATTAATTTTAATAATATATTTTATTTGACCCAATATATCCAAAATATTATCATTTCAACATCTAATCAATATAAAATATATTAGTATTTTATCTTCTATTGCATTATCTTCAGATTTCAAAGTATATTTTACACTAATGAAGCATCTCAACTCAGATGCTAAATTTTCATTGAAAATATTTAATCTGTATTAGAATTTCATTGCAATTACCAGTGAAAAGTAGATTCACATACCCATGTTGTTTCAAATATATTAGAAGTTTTTCTAATAAATTTAATTAAAAATTAAAATAAAAATTAAATTCCTTAATGATAGTAGCACACCAAGTGCTCCAAATCATGGACAGCCTGTGCACCTTAAATTTACAAAATGCAAAAGGCCAAATTTATCGCATTAAAAAATCCCACAAATAGCTAGAGGCTTTCATGTTAGAAAGAACAAGTATATAAATTGGCAATAAAATTTAAGTTAATTAATTAGCTAAATAATAAATAAGTAAAAGTCAACTGATTTAAAGAAAGTTATCCAGGTTAGAAAAAAGTCAGATGTCATCTGCTTTATAACAATCTGAAGCTATTTCTTTTAAAAGCTGTTTTCATTATTATGTAGACTGGTTAACAACATTCTAATCATTACCTGAGAACATATCTATGGTATAATACAATAATTTTATTTTAAATGTTAAGGGAATTAAAATAGCCACAGTGCAATGACCTTATGTAATTTACTCTATCAAAATGATGTCTAATGTATTTTAATTAATTCATTTTTGACCAAAGGGTATTTTTTTGGATCTTCCACCTTTCAGTGAGCATTATTTTGTGGGAGTTTGGTTTTTATTTTTTGTTTAATAACCAAATTTCATTAAGGTATAATTCACATACAACATGATAAGCCTATTTAAGGTTATTATTCAATAAACTTTGACAATATATACAAGTATGTAACCACCATGCTAAATAAGATATAAAATATCTTATTTTAAGGTGATACAAAATATCACCTTAAAAAAGTTTTGTCATGCTTCCAACAGTTGCCCCAATATCCACTGTTCTGATTTCTAACACTATACATTAATTTTGTTAATAATACAATATCTACACATCTAGTATGTATTCCTTTTTTTTTGTGGTCTGGATTCTTTTGCCAGCACAATATTCATAAGATTTATCTGTGCTGTTGTGTGATTAAGTAATCTGTTTATTATTCTTAACTGAGTAGAATTCCAATTTTTCATCCATTCTGTTTATGGATATTTGTTTTTCTCCCAATTTCTAGCTATTGTGAATAAATCTGCTACGAGCATTAGCATACCAGTCTTCATGTGGGCATATGTTTTCATTTTCTTGGGTAAATAACCAGGGGTAGAATGGTATATCACATGGTTCTATTTTTAGCTTCATTAGAGCCTGTCACACTGTTTTCTGACATGGTTATATCACTTTACACTCTAACTTGCAATGTATGAATTCTATTTGCTTTACATTCTTGCCAGCAACTGGGGTCGCTCATCTTTTAAAACTGAACCCATTTTAGTGAGTGTTAGTGATATCTTATTGTGGTCTCAAGAGTATCTTGACTTCTTTCATTGCTACACTGTACAATTCAAACAATCCCGTTTCTCCTTTCATCGATTTACCTGTTTGTTTTCTAAAATACAAAGGAGGAAGAGAACCAAGTGTCAAAATTCTGAGTGAGTGAAAATTTCCTGAAGAGCCAAAATGAGGACCAAATCAAATTTACTAATATCTTGCTTCTTTTATAGTTTAGTTATGCTGCTAAGTCACTTCAGTCGTGTACGACTCTGTACGACCCCATAGACGGAAGCCCACCAGGCTCCCCCGTCCCTGGGATTCTCCAGGCAAGAACACTGGAGTGGGTTGCCATTTCTTTCTCCAATGCATGAAAGTGAAACGTGAAAGTGAAGTCGCTCAGTTGTGTCTGACCCTCAGCGACCCCATGGACTGCAGCCTTCCAGGCTCCTCCATCCATGGGATTTTCTAGGCAAGAGTACTGGAGCGGGGTGCCATTGCCTTCTCCGAGTTTAGTTATGACATGTTATTTATTGTGGAAAGAGCACAGGACTTGGATTCAGATTCCTTGAGTTTAGGTTCTAGCTTTACCACTTACTTAGTTGTAGAACCTTGAGGAAGTCTTTTGACCTTCCTGAAGAAGTCATTTGACCTCCATGAAGGTGTGTTTTCTTTTTAATAAAATGCAGATACCTGTGGTCTCAATCTCAAAGCGGTGTTATGAGAATCAAATGAAATTAATATACCAACATGAGGGTTTATTACAAGGTCTTTGAACAAATATAAACATTTAGAAGTTCTCCAGAGAAGATGAGAAAACTCCTTTCTGGTGCTTCAGACATTAACCATGGAATCCACTGAGAGGCATCTGGGTTCTGGAGTATAAAAACCCAGGTTCAAACTCTCTTAGCTGCAAGATCATCAATTATTTAATTTTTACAGCCCTCTATTATCTCATTTATGAAATAAATGATAGTTCTGTTGTTAAGTTTCAATGTGAAATATATGAAGAGTCCAGCAAAGTGTTTGGCATGTAACAGGCACCAGTAATTACTGGTTGTTGATGCAGTTGTTTTGTTTAATGCACATTTCCAAATTAGCTAGGCATCACAGCCAAAACCTAAGTATGTGTTCATCAAATTCTAAATGCTAGCATGCTCAGATCTCGTTTATGAGGAAAACAGACTTTAAAGGGATTTCTTCTGCAAGTTTTCCAAATCTTTGTGTCATATATGTCAAATAAAGTCAACCCAATATGCAAGGTTGTTTTTTCTACGGTGTAGTACCAAAAATCCAATGAAATATTTTCATCTTGAGCATGTAAAATACAGATGCACAGAGCCTTTGTGGTCTCTGAGTGAGACTGAGCCATTCCAATCAACCGTTGGTCATCCTCTACCATCTTTTCAGAGTTCTGGGATATCAATTGACATTACTGATGTTATGATTAGTGTTCCTCAGTTCCCTATATACATGTCAATAACCCTGATGACCACAGTGTATCTTTCTCCTTTGCTTATCTAATACCCTCACGTTCACTGCCAAAATCTGCAGTAAGTGCTGAAAGGTTATTTGCTGTGTTTAAATTAACTACTTAGCAGTGATCTTCAAGGTAACATTAGAAGGAAAAAAAAAAGACTTTGTTATGAACAGTGATTCTTACCTGTTTGCATTTCGAAGCGCATCAAATAGATTGCTTAGTGTGCTGTCATTCTGGAACACATTTGGAAAACTGGAGAGAAGCTCCCACACAGCTGTCTGCTCTTGTACTTGTGAGAAAAAGGATAGTACTTTAACCATTTCCTGAAACATTGTCTTCTGGTTGTTTGGATCACGTGATAGCTTAAAAAAATAAAACCACAGACAGGGTGAGATGAGACTTCAATATCTGTAACCACATGGCTGACTGTCTTTGAAAACACTGAAAGTCGAGAGTTTCAGTTAAGTAATTCAGATTTTCATTTAGTTTGAAGTAATCCTATACTTTGGAGAAGGCGATGGCACCCCACTCCAGTACTCTTGCCTGGAAAATCCAATGGATGGAGGAGCCTGGTAGGCTGCAGTCCATGGGGTCACGAATAGTCAGACACGACTGAGCGACTTCACTTTCACTTTTCACTTTCATGCATTGGAGAAGAAAATGGCAACCCACTCCAGTGTTCTTGCTTGGAGAATCCCAGGGATGGGGGAGCCTGGTGGGCTGCCGTCTATGGGGTCATACAGAGTCGGACACAACTGAAGTGACTTAGCAATCCTTGGAAAAACTATAACCATTTCAAATGTTCTTACATGTAATTGAATTTTTTCCTATAATTTTAGATGTTGACATATTTAATGTTTCATTAACAAAACCATTTATACAAAATACTTTAAATTGGGTTTTGGGAAATTAAAATTAATTTCTTAAAATAAAATTAGCTTCTGAGTAATATGTTTGTTTTTCTCTAGGATCTAGTTTAGGATATATAGAAAAATACTCTCTATATCCATTAGTAGTGCCTGCTCAGTCTCTTGTGTCTGACTCTTTGTGACCCCATGGACTGTAGCCCACCAGGCTCCTCTGTCCATAGGATTCTCCAGACAAGAATACTGGAGTGGGCTGCCATTTCCTCATGCAGATCCGTTAGTAGACCTTATATTATTTGCATAGAAAACCTTTAAAATTTAGGTGTTTTATGTATAAATGTGTGAATATATATATATATACAAATACATGAAAATGTTTAATATTACAATTACACATACTTAACAAAATATTTCCAAAGTTCTGTTGCAATACAAGGAACTTTAGTTATAATAATGATTTATAGTGAATATCCTATAGTCACATCTTGTACTCTAAGCAAACAAATAAAAGAAAACCATGATCTTTACTCTTGCTCTGGATCACAGGTCCCAGATAATACCTTCAGAAGTATTTTCTTCATTATATTCCCACCCCAAGCAATTTTCTTAATAAGCTCATTCATACTAATAGTCAGGCTTTAGTTGGATCTTAATTCAAGGTCCTTCATGCTGAAAATGTGATTTTGAACAAGGTAGTCTTAGCCACACATTCTATATGGCTTCTGAGTTTGTTGAGATAGAATTCTAAGTGCTCTACATTGAATTGGCATTATCATAACAGTGCTTCTAATCTGGTTCATTTGGAAAACTCAGGTTAATGAAGAGTAATTTAAGCATTCTGTACTTCAGTTCAGTTCAGTTCAGTTGCTCAGTCGTGTCTGACTCTTTCCAACCCAATGGACTGCAGCTCGCCAGGCTTCCTTGTGTATCACCAACTCCCAGAGCTTGCTCAAACTCATGTCTATCAAGTCAGTGATGCCATCCAACCACCTCATCCTCTGTCGTCCCCTTCTCCTCCTGTATTAGTGAGTCAGTTCTTCATATCAGGTGGCCAAAGTATTTCCTTACAACAAATAGTCAGGAATGATTTCCTTTAGGATAGACTGGTTTGATCTCCTTGCAGTCCAGAGGAATCTCAAGAGTCTTCTTCAACACCACAGTTCAAAAGCATGAATTCCTCAGAGCTCAGCTTTCTTTGTGGTCCAACTCTCACATCCATACATGACTAATTGAAAAACCATAGCTTTGACTAGATGGACCTTTGTCGGCAAAGTTATGTCTCTGCTTTTTAATATGCTGTCTAGGTTGGTCATAGCTTTACTTTCAATGAGCAAGCATCTTTTAATTTCATGGCTGCAGTCAACATCTGGAGTGATTTTGGCACCCAAAAAAATAGTCTGTCACTGTTTCCGTTGTTTCCCCATCTATTTGCGATGAAGTGATGGGATCAGATGCCATGATCTTCATCTTTTGAATGTTGAGTTTTAAGCCAGCTTTTTCACTCTGTTCCTTCATTTTCTTCAAGAGGCTCTTTAGTTCTTCCCTTTCTGCCATAAGGGTGGTATCATCTGTATATCTGAGGTTATTGATATTTCTCCTGGCAATCTTGATTCCAGCTTGTGCTTCATCCAGCCCAGCATTTCCCATGATGTACTCTGCCTATAAGTTAAATAAGCAAGTTCACAAAATACAGCCCTGACATGCTCCTTTCCGAATTTGGAACCAGTCCATTGTTCCATGTCTGGTTCTAACTGTTGCTTCTTGACCTGCATACAGATATCTCAGGAGGTAGATAAGGTGGTCTGGTATTCCCATCTCCTGAAGAATTTTCCACAGTTTGTTGTGACCCACTTAGTCAAAGGCTTTGGTGTAGTCAATAAAGTAGAAGCAGAAATTTTTCTGGAACTCTCTTGCTTTTTCGATGATCCGACGGATGTAGGCAATTTGATCTCTGGTTCTTCTGCCTTTTCTGAGTTCAGCTTGAACATCTGTAAGTTCCCAGTTCACGTACTGCTAAAGCTTTGCCTGGAGAATTTTGAGCATTATTTTGCTCAAAATAATATTTAGCATGTGAGATGAGTATAATTGTGAGGTAATTTGAGTATTCTTCGACATTGCCTTTCTTTATGATTGGAATGAAAACTGACCTTTTCCACTCTGTGGCCACTGCTGAGTTTTCCAAATTTGCTGGCATGTTGAGTGTAGTACTTTCACAGCATCATCTGTTAGGATTTGAACTAGCTCAACTTGAATTCCATCACCTCCACTAGCTTTGCTCATAGTGATGCTTTCTAAGGCCTTCTTGACTTCGCATTCCAGCATGTCTAGCTCTAGGTGAGTGATTACACATTGTGGTTATCTGGGTCATGGAGATCTTTTTTGTATAGTTCTTCTGTGTATTCTTGCCACCTCTTCTTAATAAGTTTTGCTTCTGTTGGGTCCATAGCATTTCTGTCCTTTATTGTGCCCATGATATGTTCCCTTGGTAACTCTAATTTTCTTGAAGAGACCTCTTGTCTTTCCTACTCTATTGCTTTCCTCTATTTCTTTGTATTATTCACTTTTTATCTCTCCTTTGGAACTCTGCATTCAGATGGCTGTATCTTTCCTTTTCTCCTTTGCCTTTAGCTTCTCTTCTCAGCTATTTTTAAGGCCTCCTCAGACAACCATTTTGCCTTTTTGCATTTCTTTCTCTTGGGGATGGTCTTGATCACCGCCTCCTGGAATGTCACAAACCTCCATCCATTCAATAAAATTCATAGGATCAAGGGGAAAAATGTTAGATGTGAACATGTTGAATTTATTCTCATTTATAAAATTTTGAGGCAACTCAAAAATTTTGATTTTGTGAACTCTCATTGTATGTGGAATTTCATTTTAAAAAGATGATCAGTATCTTATTTCCTGATTTTCACATCATAATTTAAGACTAGCATATAAAAAAGGTCATTAGCACTTCATATAATAAAGTTCTTGTTTCTAGTGTATAATATTTTGGAAAGAGGGATATATTCTTTCATAAAAATCAAAGTTTTAAATTAGGTTTTATCTTAGAATAAACATTTAAAAGATTACCCATTATTCTAGCTTCTGCGAATTACCAGGCTCTGAGAGTTTAATTATTAAACTTACATTACATCCTGAGTAATCTTACTTAAAAATCTCAGAGAAAACAGTCAATCTTCATTTACCATAAACCAAGGTCAAATTTCATCTCCAAAGATGAGACTCTACCTCCATATTAACCATAAAGCAATATTTTTTGTTTAATGGATCATTTCAATCCAGCACGTTTAAATAGAAAGTAGTCATTGCTTAGAATTTGACATCATATGTGAACCTCTGTGTGATGAATTCGTGCCAAATGTGAGCCAGTATTTCAGTCAGCATTTTCCAGTCCATGAGACCTATGGACTTGCTCTTTGAATCACTTTGAGTTGCTTTGTGCATACAAGAATGGAAATGATACATTTCCTGCTATTGTTATGAGACCCTGATCATATTAAAATGTTTACACTCACCTGAGAGAATTGGTTTGTTAGTTCTTGGAGAGAAGACTCTAAAAAGGTCTTGTTGGACAGGCAAAATATATTAAGAACATTTTTCCCTAGAGTGGTCCAAGAGAAGGCATAATCAGCAATATAACCTGGATAGTTCTCACACAGTTCTCTTCTTATATCTTCTGAAGTTGAATTTTGCTGTAAAAGCTAAAAATGTGTGTGAGAAAAGCGGTATAACAATGTTAGTAAATACAGATATCAAATATACTAGTCTTCAAGGAAATGAACCTGTTTACATAATAGCCATTTTAAGTTCCTGCATTATAGCAACTATGAAATTAAAACTAAAATACATTGGGTTTACCCATGAAAATCCCTGAGAGAATATGTGAATATAGTGATTATTGTCATCTTTATGATTTAAAATATTCACATATGATTTTCTTAACTGCACTCCTTTCTTGTATCTGATGAGACAACCTAATGTACTAGATCTTCTCTGACAAAAATCTTCAGGCTTAAAAATCTTAGCTTTTCCTGGGCATTTAGCATCAGAGATTTAAGGGTCCTAACAATTTGTGACACCTCATGGGAAACTGGCCAGGATTTCTGGAAGACTTCCAAAGAGGATGAGCTTCAGAGTCTAGTCTCAAGATCAACAGTGTTTATTTAGAAGAAGTAGAAAAACATGGATTATGTTTCATTGGAAAAGCAATAATTTCATTTATGAGTTATGCATTAAAGAAAAAAGAAAAACACATATATGAAGATACATAGAAGTATATAATTACCAAAGGCAATAATCGGAAAGCATTTTTATAATGGAGGGCCCCCATATATTTTACAGTACAGACTAGTCACAGATGTAGCACTATTTTCAGTTATAATATTGATCACATTCACCATTATTAAGTTGTTTAGATATTTATAGAGCCAATTACAGTGAGTTGCAATATTTAATGCACCCTTCCTAATAATTGATTCTTACAACCTGTCAGGTGAAGGCTAACTACCTTCATCCTTCCCCTTTTATATCACAAAATCTACACTATGCCTTCCAGTGATTCAACTTCTAAATATAATGAAATAAGACAGGATCCATTTATTCTAGGATATACTCTAAGTGCCAGGTCTTCTAGTCATTCATCTATATCTCTTTCTTAACGTCACATATAAATTCACTCCAAAATGATTTCTCTACTTATTCTTGCAAGGGTTGCAGAAAGCAGTAAACAGAAAGAAAGAGGAATCAGAGAGATTGCTGACACAGACATCAATATGTCATTCTAATTTTTATATCCTTTCTCTGCTCCAACTACTCTGAAAATATGTATCTATACATAGAAAATTCATTTTTCACTTATCTCCACTGGATATATGACTTTGTGCTGCCTCACAAAATTCTGAAATTTTATTCCATCTGAGAAAGAGAACCTGGGAATTTCAATACAATACATTGTGGGTTGTTTTTTTTTTTTTTTTTTTTTTGAGAATAGCATTGCTATTTTAGCTATTAAAGAATTTAACTGATATAATACAAGACTGTTTGCTTCCAGTATTAGAATATAGAAGAATTGGAGTGGAATAAAATCATAAATAAAATAAAATTATTAGAATATGGAAGAAATGGAATGGAATAAAATAACTTTTCCTAGTTTACACCCTGATATGACTTGTGGAGGCTTTATACCGGAATTAAGTGGGCACATGGTGGGGTTTTCTCAGTTACACAAGGTGATTTAGGTACCTCAACTATTATATACACCAGGATTTCAAAATCTAGACTAAACTGACTGTGAAGGTCTTATATATCATCCAGCACTGGCAGAATTGCCTTGGTAGGTATGGTGCCTTTTCCATACATTTTGAATTGTTCTTTGGTTTACTGACATAAATAAGTTTATTAAGATGCCTCAGTTATACATAATGTCAATTCAAGGGGAACTAATAGACACATATTAAGTAGCAGTGGTTAAGGTCACAGGAATACGAATAACATGAATAAAGATCAGAGTTATGTCTCCATGTTTCAGATGGAAGAAATGTCTACTAGATAAGATGGAGATGTATTATTAAAATTCTTTTGTGTGTGTGTGTGAGAGAGAGAGAGAGAGACAGAGAGATAGAGAGAGACAGAGACTAAGAGAGAAACAGTCCCTCTGTGGCAAAATGTTGAAAGTGATCTCCTCTTAATTTCTGAAGAGCATGCAAAGCAGGACTCAAATGTCCATGGGCCAGCCAAGTAACTTAAATGTATGAATCTGGTTGGATAAAAGACCATAAGGAAAAGTGGGGATTGCAGTTAACAGAAGGGTACCTCTTCGGCCTAAAGGCATTCAAATTCAGTTTCTTACAATCCTTGTATATGTGCACAAGTGCACATGTAGCTCATAGGTTGCCAGTACACACCTCTTAGAAATTATGTTTATCATTTTGCAATCTGGAATCTTAGAGAGGAAGGTGAGTAAACCAGACAGAAATCCATAGGTAAGCTCTTTAAGCCATGCTAAGGAAAGGGATTTTATTACTTTGGGGAGATATTTTTTATAGCTCCAATTTTTCCAAAAGCATTTTTAGTATGGATGAGGCAGCAAGTCTGATGGCTGCTCTAGCTTCATTTGCTTTCATACAGCATTTTTTCTTCCCTGCTTCAGAAAATTAAAAGATCACATATAATGCCACCCTATTTTTTTTTACCAAATGAAAATCTTAAGTTCAATTAAGGGACTTAACAGGGAAGTAAATAAATATCCAAGACTTTAAGGAATTTAGAATGTCTCTAAATTAAGCTTTTTATCAAAGAGCTCCTAAGAAAAGAATCTCTCTAAGATATTACTCCAAATGGGAGTACTCTTCCTATGAGGTGCTTGTTTACCTGCTTTTTATTATGAGCCTAATATAAAGCTGATTGAAATTACCTTTTCCAAACTAAGAATCCGGGCAAGCACTTGACTACCATTGAAAGTATCTGTTCCAGTACTTTCCAGATCAGCACTTAGACTAGGAAATATTGTGGCTGTTGTAAAAAGAAAGAAAAGATTAGCAAAGTAAACACATAAACTCACACACACAGACACACACACACACACAAGAATCCATAAATATCACTTACGCTTTCATATACTCCACAATAAGAAATGTGTTAAAATATGCACCTTCCATGAAAGTTTCCTACTGGCAAAATGCTGAATCCAATCAGTTTTTCCTTTCACATAAAACTGTGATGCTTTTGGTCTGCTCTTGGGTTCTTTCCAATCATTCTAGATGTCATTTGCTTTCATTCCAGTTTATATCATTAAACTTTATCACCAATATTATTGCCTAATAAACGGAATCATTTCAGTGCAAGCCTAGAGGATCTGAGGTGCCTCCACTAGCCCCACAATCCATCACACCCAACATCTGGTTGAAGAATCTGCCAATGCTCAATACACATCTGGTGATAATGTTTTTTTTTTTTTAATTATTCAATTGGGAGGCTAAAATCTGCTTAAGATCATAAATTCTCTCCTCCCCAAAGTGGTTTCTGAATGATATTTCAGATCAAATAAATGGGAGGAAGCAATTAGTCCAGACTACAGTATACTCTAATTAAGTAATTCCCAAAGCGGTCTCATCCAATACCATTTATAATGTGGCACAGTGTTCTGGGTTAGGAACATTAGCTGGAAAAGTATGTTCAGATATATAGCATTCATTAGCCAGTGTATTGACTTTTATAAATTTTGGATAGAAATACTTTATTATCCTCACAACAAAGAATCTTAATATTCAAAGATACAGTGACCAACATCAGCGGGGCCTAGACTTTGTTAAAATGCTCACGGGGCTGAAGAATTTACATTCCTCTAGACCAAAGCAATACATTTGTGAGATGACTGGCCAGAAATATAATCCATGGCTACTGCACAGAGCAAAGCTAACTGGACTACAACAGTATGATCTTATTCTGTTCTTTAGCCTACTCTGTCAGACACCCAGAGATCATTCACACAGCATGTTAACGCCTCAAAACCATTCACAAATGTATTCCTACTACAATAACAAAAGATTTTTTTTTTCATGTGGCTCATCAACTTAGACTGGAATATTAGTGTCATAGACTCGTAAATATCACATGGCATTTTTAAAGGTTATTTTTTCCCCCCAGAGCACCAATCATATTCTAACATAGAGGAATCTCTGTTTTGTTCACTAATATATCTCCAATAGCTCGGACAGTACCTACACGATAGCAGGCACCTAATGAATATTAGCTAATGAATATGAAACAGTCCTGCTGTCTTGAGAGTTT